>NC_083405.1:127027287-127282287 GCF_020745735.1 Hemiscyllium ocellatum
ACACTCTCTCTCACACACACACACTTTCTCACACACAAACTCTCTCTCTCACACACAAACGCTCTCTCTTTCTCACACACACACTCTCTCTCACTCACACACTTATACACACAATCTCTCTCTCTCACACACACACAAAATCTCTTTCTCTCTCATACACACACACACTCTCTTTTTCACACACACACACACACTTTCTCACACACACTCACACACACATATACACACAAACTCTCTCTCTCTCACACACACACTCTCTCTTTCTCACACTCACACTCTCTCTCACAGACACACATACACACACACACGCCTCTGTCTTTTGCATGATCTTTAGGATTGTAGCTTTTATTTCATATCATCTTTCACTTCTCATCTTCCTGTCAAAATGAATCACTTCACACTTAGACCATAAGACATAGGAGTGGAGGCAAGGCCATTCGGCCCATGGCTTATGGGTGTTTCAATTCCACTTACCCGCACTCTCCCCGTAGCCCTTAATTCCTTGCGAGATCAAGAATTTATCAAACTCTGCCTTGAAAGACAGCCAAAGTCCCGGCCTCCACTGCCCTCCGTGGCAATGATTTCCACAGGCCCACCACTTTTCTGCATTGTCTATCCATCCCCTCCACCTGTGTTCTATGAGGGTGGTATTTCTGGCTGTGGCCGTGTGTTCTTGTCCATTTCAGTGTCTTTTTCAGTGACTGTGCATAGTTCTGGAATCCTAATTATAGGAGGGATATGATTGCACGGGAGAGGGTGCAGAGGGAGATTTCCCAGAATGCTGCCTGGGCTGGAGAGTTTCAGTGGAAAAAGATGGCGGTTATGTTCTATAGAGCAGAGGAGACTGAGGAAGAAGATGATCAAGAATGTATAAAATTATGAGGCGCAGAGACACAACAAAACATTTTCCCTTATTGGAAGGATCAATGACCAGGGGGGCTTAGTTTTCAGGTTTAGAGCAGATGTGAACAATCATTTTTTTTCACCCAGAGCCTGTTGGTGACAATACTGTGGCTTTGAGATGTGTGCTTTGTTCTGGTTTGTTTTCGAGAGCAGTTGGAGGACAGGTGCCAGACTATGAGATAATAAGCAACTTGTAAAGTCTTGTGTTTTTGATTAAACTGGAACAATAGAAGCAGCCTGAACGGGTGTGATCAAGCTCCTGCCCTGAGAACAAGGGATTTTAGGTTTAGCGTTCAGCAGTTTTTGTTGGGGTCTTGAGGAAGTAGGAACTATCGTTCCACTCTCTCAATTACAGCCAAAAACTGTGGATTCTCTCCCTGGGTTGCTGGATTGCATGTGGGGTAAAATTTGTATTTCTGAATTTGCCTTTTAAGGGGTGGGTTTATAGGATGTTACTACATTGGGACAGGTAATTAGTAATAGTTACTATAACTATTACTCAATTAGGTTTTTCAATAGAGTTGTTATTCTATGCTCTTCTTTCTTTTGTTTGTACAGTAACTGTAGAGTTTGAATAAATTGTGTTTTGTTTAACGTCGAATACTTTGACCAATCGAATTGCATCTGGAACACAGCACCTGACATTCACCTTTAAAATAAGACAAAGTTCGAGTCCAGGCTAAATAGATTTTGAGGGAATCTGGTCTGATTCATAACACAGAAAGCCTCATAACAATGAGGCAGTGTTTAGAAGTACATTTGTAAAGCCAGGGTATACAAGGCGATGGGCAGGCGGGGGTACTGCAGATGCTGGAAACCAGAGTCTAGATTAGAGTGGTGCTGGAAAAGCACAGCCGGTCAGACAGCATCCGAGGAGCAGGAAGATCGACGTTTCTGCAAAAGCCAGGGCGGCACGGTGGCACAGTGGTTAGCACTGCTGCCTCACAACGCCAGAGACCCTGGTTCAATTCCCAACTCAGGCGACAGACTGTGTGGAGTTTGCACGTTCTCCCCGTGTCTGCGTGGGTTTCCTCCGGGTGCTCCGGTTCCTCCCACGATCCAAAGATGTGCAGGTCAGGTGAATTGGCCATGCTAAATTGCCCGTAGTGTTAGGTAAGGGGTAAATGTAGGGGTATGGGTGGGTTGCGCTTCGGCGGGTCGGTGTGGACTTGTTGAGCCGAAGGGCCTGTTTCCACACTGTAAGTAATCTAATCTAATCTCATTCCTGATGAAGGGCTTTTGTCCAAAACATCAAACCTGAACCTCAGATGCTGCCTGACCTGCTGTGCTTTTCCAGCACCACACTAATTTATACAAAACAATGGGGCAAGTGTTCGAAAATGGGATTGGAATACTTTAGTGGTTGTTTTTGATCTGTGCAGATCCAAACGCTTTGATGACTGTATCTTTCCTTTTGGCTGTTATGGGCTTTCAGTCTTGTTTCCTGTCTAATCCACACCGTAGCCCTAACCCGGCAGGGCAGATGAAGAAGCCATGCTGTTATTTGTGTCATCCAATGGCCCTAGAGCCTGTGGGTCAAGCCCTGATTTAAATCTCAAAGTGGTTTGTGTTGTAGCACTGCACAAACGACCATCTATTCATTACAAGGCTACATTACTGTCGACACGTTCGACACTGGTCTGCTTTGCAGAATCATGAAACACACAGTTAGATTTCAGCCACTTTATCTGACTGCATTTGCAGCCCTTGCAGTCTCAATAATCCTGTGCTGATTCATAATGTCAAACAATGACTTGCTGCATGACATTGTGTTCAGAATGCTCCAATTTGTATGGCTGGGGCTTTGATCACGGGGACCGTGATGTTGCAGGTAGCTTGCTGTTCATTTCTCAGGCCTTCTGATTTGTTTCATTGGTGAATTCCTCGTCAGTTACGTCGGTGTGACACAGCACGAAATCGATGATTGGAGTCAACGGCACACACACTCTGTCTTTGACTAGGCGGCTGGGGCAGATGACGGGCTTTGTGAACAAAGAGCAGTAGGCTTTCTATTTTGTGAACGATAGGCATCCAGACCTTTTGTTGCGATACATCCCCTTTCAGAATCGTGTCCTTACTGGGCTGGCAGTTTTGCAGGCAGCAAGGTTTGTTTTTGGATGGAATCCGTTTGAGAGAATCAAAGACACATTGGTGGGGCTCTGGCCACACATAAGGGTCTTCCTTCTGCGAATTCTTTACCGCAGAGGGCTGTCGAGGCTGGTCATTAAGCGTGTTCAAGGCCGAGGTAGAGAGGGCTGTTAATCAGCAAGAGAATCAAAGGTGATGTGGAAAAGGCCGGAAAGTGGGATTGAGGATGATCAGGTCGGCCATGAATGGTGGAGCAGACTCAAAGGGCTGAGTGGCGTCCTTCTGCCTGACTGGATCTAGTAGGGACACCTTGTCCGGGACACTGGGAATGTATGGTGGAAAGAAGTTGAAGAGTTCGAGACAATGCCGTTATCCCGTGGAGTCGGCGTTTAGATTACAATTAGATTAGATTACTTACAGTGTGGAAACAGGCCCTTCAGCCCAACAAGTCCACACCGACCTGCCGACGCGCAACCCACCCATACCCCTACCTTTACCCCTTACCTAACACTACGGGCAATTTAGCATGGCCAATTCACCTGACCCGCACATCTTTGGACCGTGGGAGGAAACCGGAGCACCCGGAGGAAACCCACGCAGACACGGGGAGAACGTGCAAACTCCACACAGTCAGTCGCCTGAGGCAGGAATTGAACCCAGGTCCCTGGCGCTGTGAGGCAGCAATGCTAACCACTGTGCCACCGTGCCGTAGAGCCATAGAGATGTACAACTTCGATCCAACTCATCCGAGCTGACCAGATATTCTAAAAGAATTGAGTCCCATTTACCAGCATTTGGTCCATCTCCCTCCAAACCCTTCCTATCCATATACCCAACCAGATGCCTCTTAAATGTTGCAATTGTACCAGCCTCCACCACTTCCTCTGGCAGCACATTCCATACACGTACCACCCTCTGTGTGGAAAAGATGCCCCTTAGGTCTCTTTTAAATCTTTCTCTTCTCATTTTAAACCTATGCTCTCTAGTTCTGGACTCCCCCACCCCAGGGATAAGATCTTGGCTACTTACCCTATCCATGTCCCTCATGATTTTATAAATCTCTATAAGGTTACCCCTCAGTCTCTGACGCTCCAGGGAAAACAGCCCCAGCCTATTCAGCCTCTTCCTCCAACCCTCGGCAACATTCTTGTAAATCTTTTCGGAACCTTTTCAAGTTTCACAACATCCTTCCTATTGTAGGGACATTGGTTTTCTTGCTCCTCAGATGTTACCTGTCCTGCTGTACTTTTCCAACATCACTCTAATCTTGACTCTAATCTCCAGCATCTGCAGTACCCACTTCTGCCTTGATCAGAATGGCACACAACACTCCAACAGTGGCCTAGCCAATGTCCTGTACAGCCGCAACATGACCTCCCAACTCCTGTACTCAATACTCTGACCAATAAAGGAAAGCATACCAAATGCTGAAAATGTGTTGCTGGTTAAAGCGCAGCAGGTCAGGCAGTATCCAAGGAACAGGAAATTCGACGTTTCGGGCAAAAGCCCTTCATCAGGAATGGCTTCTCATTACCATTAAGTGTATAACTCCTGCTCTGACTTGCCTTTCCAAAATGCAGCACCTCGCATTTATTTTGTTTCACATCCTTGATTTTCCCTGGATCATTTCAGTTTGCATGGATGGAGGAAATAGACTGAAGGTGCTTACCTGGCTAACATTGACCTGGTAACCATCGGAAACCGTGCTGTCAAAATGGTGTCCAAAATCTCATGAGGTCCTGAGACTCCTCTGTGAGATGGACAGACCAGGGATTCGAGATGAGCTCTACATCCAGCTCAGAAAAGAATTCTGCTCTGGAAGATTTACGGTAATATTCTTCAATGGTTAGCGTTTTATGTAGCGTTTTTAAGTGAGAGATTCAGGAGCCTTGTATGTAGGCACACTCTTATGGTACCATCTGTTTATACAGACCGACAGAGGGCAACGAAAAGAGAAATAAAGGAGAGAGAAGATTAAATATGAAGGTAAGCTAGCCAGTAATATAAAGGAAGACCGAAAGAGTTTCTTTAGATATATAAAGGATTGAAAGAGAGGCAAAAGTGGACATTGGGTCTGTGGAAAATGACACAGGAGGGATAGTATTGGAAAAGAAGGAAATGGCTGAGGATCTGAATAATTACTTTGCATCAATCTTCATGGTGGAAGACAGGTAATATCCCAAATGTTCAAGAGAGTGAGGGGGCAAAGCTGAGTATGGTGGCCATCCCCAAGGAGAAGGTGCTAAAAAAAAACTGAATGGCCTAAGGTGGATAATCACCTGGACCAGATGGACTATATCCCAGTGTTCTAAGGGAGATAGCAGAAAAACAGTGGAGGCATTAGTGGTGATCTTTCAGGAATCGCTAGAAACAGGGAGGGTCCCAGAGCATTGGCTTCGATTGTTGGAAAAACCCATCTGGTTCTTTAATGTCCTTTAGAGAAGGAAACGGCCTTCCTTACCTGGTTTGGGTCTACAAGTGACTCCAGACCCACAACAATGTGGTTGACTCTTAACTGCCCTCTAGGCAATTAGGGATGGGCAATACATGTTGTTCTGGCCTGCAACACCTTTATCCCATGAGTGACTTTTTAATAAAATGGTGCTTTATAGAATCCCTAGAGTGTGGAAACAGGCTTCTTGATACATTGAGTGCACACCAACCCTCTGAAGGGGCCCTGATCCATCCCCTTACCTTATAACCCTGCATTTCCCATGGCTAACTCACCTAGCCTGCACACTATGGGCAATTTAGCATGGCCAATCCATCTAACCTGCTCATCTTTGGACTGTAGGAGGAGACCCATGCAGACATGGGGAGAATGTGTAAACACCACACAGACAGTCACCCGAGGGTGGGATTGAACCCAGGTCCCTGGAGTCATGAGGTAGCAGTGCTAAACGGTAGGCCACTGTTTGGGTGAGCTGTCAAACCCATCCCAACTCCCTGCACAGAGGAGATGTGAAATATCTTGAACCAATTCGAAGAGGAAGAGGAGAATCCAGGCTAAGATTCGCCCATCAGTCAATGTTACAGGAGATAGATTATTTACCGCTCAGCTGATGTGGGACTCTCTATGCAGATGTTGGCTGCCCTGGTGCCTATCCTTCAACAAGGAAGTCATCAGCTTGAAAGAGTTTTGAAATTGTTCAGTGCTCATGGGAAGTGCTTTATAAATGCAAATCTTTCTTTCTGTCCATTCCTTTCGAGCAACGTGAGTGGCCAAATGCCCCGTCTCACTAATGACCAAATTCGGGTAGGTTGAGCTGAAAAACCGGCTCACTACTGAACACTGCGTGGAGATTTGTTTCACTGATATCGCTGCTCCTTAGGCTGAATGACTTTAATCCTGGGAATGGAAACATTCACAACATCCTGCGTCAACATCAGAAATTCTCAACCATAGTTCTGTCAACTGCACATGAAACCAAGTCATTGTCTTCAGCTTTCGCTGCAGTGCCTTGTAGATTGTAAGGCAGTGTGAAAGATAATTGCAAGTTGTCATACTCATCAACAGCCTCATTCTGCTGTTAAAGGTATGAATGAAGGACAAGACCGTGTGGTATCTACTTCCATATAGGACGGCATTTATCGCCCCTTTGAAAAATGTCAGTACACTTTGACATAACTTCACTTCACCTAATTAGACTGATTAAGGCCAATTAGCATTTAATTAAGGAATCTTTGAAAAGTAGGGTCTACTTCCATGATATATACCAATGTTTTATTTTCATTCCCCAGTATGTGGGCATCATTGGTGGAGTCAATATCTATTGCCTATTTTTACCCTTGCTATGGTCCAGACTATAGACAATAGACAATAGGTGCAGGAGTAGGCCATTCTGCCCTTCGAGCCTGCACCACCATTCATTATGATCATGGCTGATCATCCTTAATCAGTATCCTGTTCCTGCTTTATCTCCATAACCATTGATTCCATTATCCTTGAGAAATCTATCCAACTCAAAATATTCAGAAGATGTTTGAGACCCTAACCTTTTCTTATTTTAAAGGTAAACGTGAAATGTTGTGTTCCAGATGTAATTGATTGGTCAAACTACTGGATTTAAAGCAAAACACACTTTATTCACTCACTCTAGTTAAAAGACAACAAAACAAAGAAGCCATTGGAAAAACTGAACTCTATTTGAAAACTGAACAGAAAAGCAGATAGAATAACTGTTACTAATGAACTATTCCAGCATAGTTACAGCCCAGAAACACATCATTGGCAAAAAAGCAAATTCAGAAAACAGATTATCGCACATGCAACTCCAAGTAGCAGAAAGATATTCCCAGCTTTTTGGTGTAACCAAGAGAGGGGAAAAAAAGTACCTTTCACTTCTTCAAGACCCCAACAGCAACTGCTTAAAGCTAAAACTAAAAATCCTGGTTCGGCGGGAGCTTGATTACACCCATTCAGGCTGCTTCTATTGTTCTAACTTTTTATTGAAAACCCAAGGCCTCACAAGCTGTCGACTCCAGCTGCTTCGGTAGACTGCCTGATACCTCTGCCTTAAACCTCTCTTCAAAAAAAAAGGACAGACCTTCCAGCTGCAGTATTGTCACACCCTGGGGAAGATGCTTGAAATGCTGCCATCCACGGGGTGGATGTTGGGGTGGAAGTTGGA
Source organism: Hemiscyllium ocellatum (assembly GCF_020745735.1). Taxonomy (NCBI): domain Eukaryota; kingdom Metazoa; phylum Chordata; class Chondrichthyes; order Orectolobiformes; family Hemiscylliidae; genus Hemiscyllium; species Hemiscyllium ocellatum. The sequence continues at coordinate 127,034,910 of NC_083405.1, forward strand.
TTTAATTTTGCTAGAGTGTCTCGCTGAAAATGCCCCAATCAAATGGCTTTTGGAAGAGGGTTATGTCACAGAGTTAGCCCAAATGTCTTCACTTCATAAACCATTCCACACTGTCTGTACCGCTTCATTAAAAGAGCTATCCAATTTAGTCTCACCTCTCTGCTCATTTTCCACAGCCTTTCTCCCCTCTTTAAGCACGTATACAATTCCCTCCTCTTGTAATTTGCAGTGGGATCTTCTTCCATTACTTTTTCAGATGAGTCATTCCTGTCAAAGCAGGACCAGTTCAGTGGTGATGGTAGGGAGGCGGGGTGGGGGGCGGGGTTGGTGGGGAGGGGGGTGGCTTGTAGTGTAGTCTTGGTGACATATCTAGGGGTTTGGCTTCAAATTCCACCATGACAGGTAGCTAGGATTTCAATTCAATTTAGGACAATCTGGTATTAGAAAACCCAATGTGTTGCCCTCAAACTCTACCACTTTGCACCAATGTTATCAATGGATAAACAAGAACAAAGAACACAGAAAATTTACAGCCCAGGAACAGGCCCTTCGGCCCTCCAAGCCTGAGGTGATCCAAATCCACTGTCGAAACCTGTCACGCAGGATTTGAGATTACTGTGCAGAAAAGATATTGAAGTGGAGGATCATCCATGATTGTACTGAATGTTGGAACAGACCTGATTGCCTGAACAGCCTATTTCTGTTCCCAGGGATCTGGGTTCAATTTTAGCCTCGGGCGACTGTCTATATGGAGTTTGCACATTCTCCCTGCGTCTGGGTGGGTTTCCTCTGGGTGCTCCGCTTCCTCCCACAGTTCAAAGGTGTGCAGGTCAGGTGAATTGGCCATGCTAAATTGTCCCATAGTGTTTAGAGATGTGTAGTTTAGGTGCATTAGTCAGGAGTAAATATAGGGTCTGAGTGCGTTACTCTTCGGAAGGTCGATGTGGAATGGTTGAGCCAAAGGGCCTGTTTCCACATGGTAGGGATTCAATGATCCTAAAGCAATTTATTGTTACAGCCCATTACGTACAGATATGTTGGCTCACTCTTCAACGCTCTCTGAAACGAATTCTGAAATTCTGAGCAGAATTTCGGCGGAGAGGTAACATCTATTCCGACAAGTCCTGACGAACCTATCCCAACAGCCCATCAGAGGTCAGATCAGTTTTCCTTCGTGTGAATCCAAGGAAAGAGATGGGACCAGACGGAGTACCAGGCCGTGCACTCAGAACATGCACAGATCAACTGGCAGAGGTCTTCTCGGACATCATCAACCTCCCCCTGCAGCAGGCCACTGTCCCTGCCTGTTTCAAGGGGGCCAACATCATCCCTGTGCCTAAGAAGGCTCATGCAGCATACGTCAATGACTACTGCCCAGTGGCCCTAACTTTAGTGGTCATGAAGTGCTTTGAAAGGTTGGTCATGGCATTAATCAACTCCAGACTCCCTACTACTCTTGACCCACTCCAATTTGCCTATCAGACCAACAGATCCACATCAGATACTATATCACTTGCCCGTCACTCTTCCCTAGAAGATCTTGGCACTAAGAACAGCTACGTAAGAATCCTACTCATTGACTACAGTTCAGCCTTCAATACTATTATCCCCTCGAGACTGATTGCTAAAAACTTAGTGATCTCGGGCTAAGCCCCACTCTCTGAAACTGGATCCTCAGTTTCCTGACCCACAGGCCACAATCAGTGAAGACTGAGACAATATTTCATCCTCACTAATACTCAACACTGGAGCCCCCCAGGGCTGCGTACTCGCCCCCTACTGTACTCACTGTATACCCATGACTGTGTCACCAAATACCAGACTAATCCCATTTACAAGTTCATTGATGACACCACCACAGTCGGTTGAATCTGAAATGGCGATGAAACAGACTACAGGTGGGAGGTGGAAGACCAGGACAACCTAGCTCTCAATGCCGGCAAAGCCAAGGATCTCATTGGATAAAAGCAAGATACTGCAGATGCTGGAATCTGAAACCAAAAAAGAGAAAATGCTGGCAAATCTCAGCAAGTCTGGCAGCATCTGTAAGGAGAGAAAAGAGCTGACATTTCGAGGCTAACTGACCCTTTGTCAAAGCTTTGACAGAGGGTCAGTTAGACTCGAAACGTCAGCTCTTTTCTCTCCTTACAGATGCTGCCAGACTTGCTGAGATTTTCCAGCATTTTCTCTTTTTTGGGACCAAGGAACTCATTATTGACTTTCGGCAGGATGTTACCCATGCTCCCCCTACACATTAACAGCACAGAGGTGGGACGAGTGGAGAGTGTCAACCTCCTGGGAGTGGTCATCTACAACAAGCTTTCTTGGACTCTTCATGTGGATGCACTGGTTACAAAGGCCCAATAACGCCTCTCCTTCCTCAGGCAGCAGAGGAAATTTGGCGTGACGGCGAATACCCTGGCCAACTTTTATAGGTGCACCATCAAGAGCATTCTGTCTGGATGTATCACTACCTGGTATGGCAACTGTACCATTCAAGATCGGAGGCGGTTACAGAGAGTGGTGAACTCGGCCCAGACAATCACAAAGACCAACCTCCCATCTATAGAATCCATCTACCAGACTGTCAAGGAAAGGCCGCCAGCATTCTCAAAGATCCATCCCACCCTGGCAATGTTTTTCTACACCCTCTACCAGCTGGGAGAAGATACAGAAGCCTGAACACACACACCAGCCAGTTTCAAAACAGTTTCTACCCTACTGTTGTTAGAATACTGAATGGACTCACAAACTCTTAACACTCGCTTGTACCTGTGTTGTTGTTTTTGCAGCTGTTTACCTATTATTTACTATCTATGCGACTTAACTCTGTGATCTGCCTGTATTGCTCACAAAACAAAGCTTTTCACTGTGCTTTGGTACATGTGACAGTAAATTCAATTCATTCATTCCTTCATTCTAAAGCACTAAAATGAACTGTTTACTCTATATATTCTTCAGGGTAGATTTTGGATTGTATTTAAATTCAAGAAATGATCTAGTGCTTCATAATGGTTGAAGACCATTGATTTAGAGTCTCAGAGATTGAGAGGTAATTTCATTGAAATACTGAAAGCGATAGACAGGTTCGATGTGGGTTTGGCGTTTTCCCCGATTGGTGGAGTTTAGAACCAGGGGAGACAATTTAAAAATAAGACAGGTGTCTCTTAGGGTAAAAAATGAGGTCTGCAGATGCTGGAGATCACAGCTGCAAATGTGTTGCTGGTCAAAGCACAGCAGGCCAGGCAGCATCTCAGGAATAGAGAATTCGACGTTTCGAGCATAAGCCCTTCATCAGGAATAAGAGAGAGAAGCCAAGCAGGCTGAGATAAAAGGTAGGGAGGAGGGACTAGGGGGAGGGGCGATGGAGGTGGGATAGGTGGAAGGAGGTCAAGGTGAGGGTGATAGGCCGGAGTGGGGTGGGGGCGAAGAGGTCAGGAAGAGGATTGCAGGTTAGGAGGGCGGTGCTGAGTTGAGGGAACCGACTGAGACAAGGTGGGGGGAGGGGAAATGAGGAAACTGGAGAAATCTGAATTCATACCTTGTGGTTGGAGGGTTCCCAGGCGGAAGATGAGGCGCTCCTCCTCCAGCCGTCGTGTTGTTATGTTCTGCCGGTGGAGGAGTCCAAGGACCTGCATGTCCTCGGTGGAGTGGGAGGGAGAGTTAAAGTGTTGAGCCACGGGGTGATTGGGTTGGTTGGTTCGGGCGGCCCGGAGGTGTTCTCTGAAGCGTTCCGCAAGTAAGCGGCCTGTCTCACCAATATAGAGGAGGCCACATCGGGTGCAACGGATGCAATAGATGATGTGTGTGGAGGTACAGGTGAACTTGTGGCGGATATGGAAGGATCCCTTGGGGCCTTGGAGGGAAGTGAGTGTGGAGGTGTGGGCGCAAGTTTTACATTTCCTGCGGTTGCAGGGGAAGGTGCCGGGGGTGGAGGTTGGGTTGGTGGGGGTGTGTGGATCTGACGAGGGAGTCACGAAGGGAGTGGTCCTTGCGGAACGCTGATAGGGGAGGGGAGGGAAATATATCCTTGGTGGTGGGGTCCGTTTGGAGGTGGCGGAAATGGCGGCGGATGATACGTTGTATGCGCAGGTTGGTGGGGTGGTAGGTGAGAACCAGTGGGGTTCTGTCTTGGTGGTGGTTGGAGGAGCGGGGCTCAAGGGCGGAGGAGCGGGAAGTGGAGGAGATGCGGTGGAGGGCATCGTCGATCACGTGACTGAGATGACAAGAGATTTTACTCAGAGGGTTACTCAGAACGTTTGGAATCCTCTGCCTCAGAGGTCTGTGGAAGCTCAATATGTTTAAAGTAGAGATTGATAGATTTATAAGCAGTAAATTATTCAATGACAGGATGCTGGCTCGGTCAGTGCTCCTTGTCCACCCTGAATTGCCCAGAGGGCAGTTAAGAGTCAGCCCACTTGTACCAGTGATATAAATGGTTGTGGGGGCTCGTGTGCAGAAAATTCATTGAAGTCTAGGGTTAGAATTGAATGGTGGAGCAGTTCTGATGGGCTGAATGGCCTACCCTTGCTCCTATGTTCCGATGGCAAATTATTGTTGATGTCCACTACTCCCCCGATTGGACTGAAATCTGTGGATTCTAATGAAACCCCCCTGCTTTCTGTACCCTGAGAAGGAGGAGGGGTCGTGTGCTGAGGCATTACTGGTGTCCAGCACACCCCATTTTCGGCGGGGGGGGGGGGCGTGGGGGACTTGCGTGTGGCACACTGTTCGCCTACTTTCCTGGCGACAGAAGGCACTCAGCTTGGGTCAAGTCAGTGGCTTGATGGTTGCCTTGTGGTGGCCCTGGAGACAACGTCATTGCGGTGAGCAGCGTTCGCACCCCGAGCCTTTCAGCTGAACCTGAGAAGAATTCAATGACAGCACCATAGTGAGTGTTAATGAATCTTTGTAACTGTATGGCTCAGAGGAAATTCATATCCAGAAGCCTTCTGAAAACCTGCGAGTATAACTCAGTGGGTGGCCATATGGTTGTTTCCACTGCTACTTGTACTGCAAGTAACATCACAAAGAGGGAAAGAAAAGGCAGCTGGTGAGTCGCAATAAAGCACCTCCCCTTTGACAGTCGAGTTAATTGGTGTTTTCCTCAATTAAACCACATTCAGAACATTCTGTTTCTCTGAGATTAGCAGGCCTTTCATCTTTGCTGGAGATGCGTTGTATTACCCAGCCAATGTCCCTGCAAAGGAAGAGGCCAGGTTCTGCTATTGCCCTGCGCAGACTGCCATACCTTCCGTTATCGCTGGGGGAACGTTTAAAGACCCCCTCAGACACTTAACCGGAGTTGGCTCCAGCCACTTTCTCCTGATCACAGAGTCATGGAGATGCACAGCACGGCCAGCAGATCCTTCGATCCAACTCGTCCAGGCTGACCAGGTATCCAAGATTCATCTGCTCCCATTTGCCAGCACTTGGTCCATACCCCTCTCAGGAGACAGTGAGGTCTACAGATGCTGGAGATCAGAGTTGAGAGAGTGTTCTTGGTAAAGCACAGCAGGTCAGGCAGCAGCTGAGGAGCAGGAGCCCTCCATCAGGAATAGTGTGCATTTCCAGCAACACACTCTCAACTCCCATATCCCTCTAAACCCTTCCTATTCATATACAGGTCTCCCCCCCGCCCAAAGGTTCCTATAAAACCTTTCGTAAGCTAAAATGGTGCAAAGACAAGAAGCAATTACTTTGTTCATAAAGCAAAAATCCTCTTCGGATTTCGGTTTACAATAACAGGTACAAAAGTATGTCTTTCATAAAAGCCCAGTGGCATAAAGCAAGCTTTCAAAAGCGGGTGATACCCGTACCCAGCCTGATGCCTTTTAAATGCCGTAATTGTACCAGCCTCCACCCCCTCCTCTGGCAGCTCATTCCATACCCGCGCCACCCATTGACACTGCATTAACAATCGGGAAATATTCCTCCTCAGGTTCGGTGGATCCTCTCCTCGGGCCTAACCAGGTCAGGCTTCGATGCCTGGGAGCAGCTTTGCAGTGTTGACTGTCTTCCTCAAGGCAGTCTCCATGGCGAGCAGTCAGCTCCAGCCTGGGTCTGCCTAGTTGAGTCGATATCGTTTCTTTTCCAGTTAAGAGTCAATCGCATTGCTGTAACCACACATCGGCCCGGCCAGGTAAGGACAGCAGCTTCCTTCCCTGAAGGACATTAGTGAACCAGATGGGTTTTTCCCAACAATCCATGGTGCCTGATCACTGCTGGCTGAATGTAGCAGGATGAAGGAACTGAGGCCATTGTTTGTAGGTGACACAAAGATAGGTGGAGGGATAGGCAGTACAGAGGCTGCAGAAGGATTTGGACAGGCTTGGAGAGTGGGTAAAGAACCGGCCGATGGAATACAATGTGGGACAGTGTGAGGTTATGCACTTTGGTAGGAAAGAAAATAGTGGCACAGACTACCTTCTAAATGGGTAAAAGTTTTGGAAATCTGAAACACAAAGCGACTTGGGAATCCTAGTTCAGGATTCTCTTAACATGAACATGTAGGTTCAGTCAGCAGTTAGGAAGGTAAATACATTTCAAGAGGGCTAGAATACCAGAGCAGAAATGTACTGCTGAGACTGTAGAAGGGTCTGGTCAGATAGCATTTGGAATATTGCGAGCAGTTTCAGGCAGTATCTAAGGAAGGATGTGCTGGCATTGGAGCGGGTCCAGAGGAGGTGAAGGGCTTGTCATATGAGGAGCAACGGAGGACTCTGTATCTGTACTCGATGGAGTTTAGAAGGGTGAGGGGCGATCTGAATGGAGCTTACAAATACTGAGAGTGTGTGGATAAAGGGGACATGGAGGTGATGTCTCCACTAGTAGGAGAGACTAGGACTCGAGGGCACAGCCTTTAGATGACCCTTTGGAACTGAGATAAGGAGGGATTTCTTCAACTAGAGGATGATGACTCTGTGGAACTCATTGTCTATGGAGGCCACGTCACTGACTGTATTTAAGACAGAGATAGATAGATTCTGGATTGGTAAGGGGATCAAGGGTTACAAAGAGAATGGAGTTGAGAAACACATCAGCCATCATTGAATGGCGGAGCATACTTGATGGGCTGAATGGCCTAATTTTGCTCCTATACCTTATGCTACCCCTACCAATTCAAAAGGCAGGTCAGCAGTTACATGCGGGAAGCCATCCTCTGCAAGCTCCCCTCTGAGTCGCTCGCCATCCTGACTTGGAATTATATCACCGATCCTTCAAGGTTATCGGGCGAAAATCCAGCAACTCCCTCCCGAAGAGGATTGTGGGGGTGTATTAACTACATTAGATTACTTACAGTGTGGAAACAGGCCCTTCAGCCCAACAAGTCCACACCGGCCCACCGAAGCGCAACCCACCCATACCCGTACATTTACCCCTTCACCCAATACTACGGGCAATTTAGCATGGCCAGTTCACCTGACCCGCACATCTTTGGACCGTGGGAGGAAACCGGAGCACCCAGAGGGAACCCACGCAGACACAGGGAGAATGTGCAAACTGAGTCGAGAATTGAACCCGGGTCTCTGGCGCTGTGAGGCAGCAGTGCTAATCACTGTGCCACCGTGCCACCCACTAATAAACAATCCGTCCCTGGGTGGTCTCGAACCAACAACTTTTCAATTAACAGCCGAACTCACTGACCAATTGCGCCACAGAGACAGGTCAAAATTACCCTTTTGCATTTTCCTCAGCAACTTCATTGAGAGGGACCCCACCATCCCCCACTTCAGTGTGCAGGATGCTCTCTCTCTCTCTGGCCCATTCACCTGACCTGCACATTTCTGGACTGTGGGAGGAAACCCACACAGACACAGGGAGAATGTGCAAAGTCCACACAGACAGTCGCCCGAGGCTGGAATCGAACCTGGGACCCTGGTGCTGCAAAGGTTCAAGGAGCTCACCACCAACTTTTCAGGGGCAACTAGGAACAAGCAATAAATACTGGCCAGGCCAGAGACCCCCACGTTATGTGAACAAGCAAAAGAACGTTTTCCTGAGACAAATTTTGCAAAGGTCTTTGAAAACAGAGATACAGAGAGAGAGAGAGGGAGAGAAAGAGGAAGGGAGAGGGAGGGAGAGAGAGAGAGAGAGAGAGAGAGAGAGACAGACAGACAGACAGATGGGAAGAGACAAGGAGAAAGATGCTCAAATGATAACAGCGTAAGGGGTGAGAGGCAGTGCCTGTGGATTGGAGTAATAAGGAGGATTTATTAACCTGATATCAGACACCATTCAAGCAGGGAGTTCAGGAGGAACTGCCCTGAACAAGGGAGACCAAGTGGTGACTTAAAAGTTAAACTCATGAACGACATCTATAATAAATGAGTCAGAAAATTGGAAGGTCATATTTTTTCACAGAAATTTACGACTATGTCTTAATTGGCACTTAAAAACCAACTGCACATATCAAATTGTATCTTTTCTCTTCAGATGATTATTCTTTTTGAAATCCATGGTTGAATCTGTACCTGCTACATTCTGAGGCAGCACATTCCATATCCGGAATACTCACTGAGTAACAACAGTTTTGTCTCAAGTCACCTCTGAGAGTTGAAGAGCAGGAAAGCAGTGTGAGATTGGTGAAGGAAAAGGAGAGAGAGAGTACAATAAAAAAAATCCAAATACAACTCTTCTAAATTCACCAAAAACAATCGATTATTTATAGCAATAAGAATCCAGGACCCTACAATATAGCCTTTAGCAAAATAGCATTACAGTTGGATTGCTAAACTAGACACCCAGGTTCAATCCCACCATGGTAGATGGAGGAGTTTGAATTCAATGAAAAATCAGGGATTTAGGGTGGCCCAGTGGCTCAGTGGTTAGCACTGCTGCCTCACAGCACCAGGGACCCAGGTTCGATTCCAGCCTCAGGCGACTGTCTGTGTGGAGTTTGCACATTCTCCCCGTGACTGCATGGGTTTCCTCTGGGTGCTCCGGTTTCCTCCCACAATCCAAAGATGTGCGGTATAGGTGAATTGGCCATGCTAAATTGCCCATAGTGTTCAGGGATATGTAGATGAGTGCATTAGTCGGGGTAAATGTAGGGGAATGGGTCTGGGTGGATTACTCTATGGAGGGTTGGTGTGGACTTGTTGGGCCTAATGGCCTGTTTCCACACTGTAGGGATTCTATGAAGAGTCTAATGATGGCCATTGATTGTCAAAAAAAGACTCATCCGGTGGTTTGAAGGGCTTTTTCTATACTGTTTGATTCTATAATCTGTTCATTCACACGTTGCTGTATGTGGGAGCTTATTGTGGCACACTACAGAAGTGACTACGTTTCACAAAGCACTTCACTGGCTATAAAGTGCTTTGAGATGTTGGCTGATCATGAAAGATGCTGAAAATGTGTTGCTGGAAAAGCGCAGCAGGTCAGGCAGCATCCAAGGAGCAGGAGAATCGACGTTTCGGGCATAAGCCCTTCTTCAGGAATGATGTTGGCTGATCATGAAAGATGTTATACAAATGCAAATCTCTCTTTTTCCTCTTGGGAAAGGGTGTGATGCTGGAGCAGTAGAAGACAACTTGAAAATCCTGGAGATGTGCGATAGAGGAGGTCCACCTTTTTTCCCTGAATGTACGGGATGATTTGTGAACAATGAAGTTATTACAGTACAGAAGGAGACTATTTGGCCCATCAAGTCAGGCGGCACGGTGGCTCAGTGGTTAGCACTGCTGCCGCGCAGTGCCAGGGGCCCAGGTTCAATTCCCGACTCAGGCGACTGACTGTGTGGAGTTTGCACATTCTCCCCGTGTCTACATGGGTTTCCTCCGGGTGCTCCGGTTTCCTCCCACAGTCCAAAGATGTGCGGGTCAGGTGAACTGGCCATGCTAAATTACCCGTAGTGTTCGGTGCATTGGTCAGGGGTGAATGTAGGGGAATGGGTCTGGGTGGGTGCTCTTCGGAGGGTCGGTGTGGACTTGTTGGGCCGAAGGGCCTGTTTCCACACTGTAGGGAATCTAATCTAAGTCCGTACCAGCTGGCATTCGTTAAGATGTTCATTACCAACACATTGTTATCTGGGAAACAGTTTGTCAGCTGCTGTTTATTATAATTCCCCTATGTTTCTCCTAGCATTTGCAGATGACACCACTGTAGTGGGCCGGATCTCGAGCAACGTTGAGCTAGAGTACAGGAAGGAAGTAGAGAGTTAGCGGGATGGTGCGAAGACAATAATCTCTCCCTCAATGCCAGCAAAAAGAATGAGCTGGTCATCAACTTCAGGAAGTGGAGTGGAGGACATGCTCCTGTCTGTTTCAATGCTGCTGAGGTGGAGATGGTCAAGGGTCACACCTTCCTCACGGTAAATATCACCAACAAACTGTGCCTACAATCAAAAAAGCACCACCAACCTCCTCAGAACACTAAAGAAACTTGGCAAACCATAGTGACTCTGACTTATTGTTATATGTGCTTCATTGAAAGCGTCCTATCCGGATACATCACAGCTTGGTTCAGCAACTGCTCTGCCCAACACCACAAGAAATTACAGAGAGTTGTGAGCATAGTCCAGTCCATCACGCAAACCAGCCTTCCGTCCACTGACTCCATCTACACTTGCCACTGCCTCATCCAACATCATCAAAGATCCCTCCCACCCACTGACACTCTCTTCCACCCTCTTCCATCAGGCAGAAGATATAAAAGTTCAAAAACCCGTACCAACAGATTCAAGAACAGCTTTCTCCCCCACTGGTATCAGACTTATGAATGGGACCTATCATTTATTAGAGTTGAGCTCTCTCTGCACCTTCCCTGTAGCTGCAAATATCATTCTGCGTTCAGTTCAATGTAAGGTATGATTTGATTGGTTAGCACGCAATACTTTTCACTGTATGTCAGTACAGGTGACAATAAGAAACCAAGTCAAATCAAAATAAATATGACGTTGGCTGAATCGCATCTTGCCTGTCAATCTCTAAAAACAAGCATCCGTTCCAAACAGTCCCAAAAAATCCAAGTCTGCCTGTGAGGACTGTGCATGTCCTTTCCTGTTACAATCTTGTCATTTATTCCTCAGGAAGCCAATGAGAATTTGCCCTCTCATGTGTCTGATGTCTGTTGGTTGCTTAAGGCACAGATATTCCAAATGGTCACTTTCATATCTTTTTGTGGAGGACAGTGGATTCATCAGTAATTAAAGAGTCCCCGTCTGCACCTCTGTGAAGGGGAAGTGTTGGGGATAATTCACCTCAAATGAAAAGCAAGCAGTTATTTAACAATGTAGGGACTCCGTTAAATTTGATTCATCTTGTTATGGTAGAAGGTTTTACCAGCACTGGTAAGGACTCTTTTACAAGTCTCCTCCACTCTAAGAGAAGTAGCTGTTTATGGGGTGCAGATAAAATCAGAAATGTGACGTGTACCTTATTATAAAGGCTTGTAATGAATACTTAGATGGTATTGTTCAAATAGCTCTTTCAAATCGTCTCAATCTTACACGTTTTGTTTGGTGAAGTGTCCATGTGTTGAGTTTTTTGAAGGTTTCTCACTTCGAGGCTCAGGGAGATTTCTCCTTCATCTTAGTAAATGTGGTTCATGAACTGTAAAAAATGAGGTCTGCAGATGCTGGAGATCACAGCTGCAAATGTGTTGCTGGTCAAAGCACAGCAGGCCAGGCAGCATCTCAGGAATAGAGAATTCATCAGGAATGGCTTATGCTCGAAACGTCGAATTCTCTATTCCTGAGATGCTGCCTGGCCTGCTGTGCTTTGACCAGCAACACATTTGCAGCTGTGGTTCATGAACTGCCTACCCTATCCTGTGGCATCCCTCCATGTCCAATGCTATCGCCATTGACCCACACATCATTCCCAGAACTATGTGCCCCTCTCCGGACATCCGTGGAAACACCAGCAGCCCTGGCACCCATGCCATCTTCGTGAGAACGCAGTATCCCCGGGCGAGTACTGACATTCTGAAGCTGCTTGACTCCGCCATGGACAAAGTTGGAACGTGTTGGAGGAGCGATGATGGGAGATGGTGTGTAGATGTCGAAGAAGGGGATGATGGGATGGGGTGTGAAGATATTAGAGAAGGGGATGATGGGAGAACTGTGAAGGTGTTGGAGAAGAGGATGATGGGACAGGATCTGAAGATGTTGGAAAGGGGGATGCTGGGACAGGATGCATAGATGTTGGAAAACATAGATCATAGAACAGTACAGCACAGTACAGGCCCTTCTGCCCTCGATGTTGTGCCAGCCTTCTATCCTAAACTAAGGTAAGAATAACCTACATAGAACATAGAACATAGAACATAGAAGGATACAGCGCAGTACAGGCCCTTCGGCCCTCGATGTTGCGCCGACCGAATCCTACCTAACCTATACTAGCCCAATAACTTCCAAATGCCTATCCAATGCCCGCTTAAATGACCATAAAGAAGGAGAGTTCACCACTGATACGGGCAGGGCATTCCATGAACTCACAACCCGCTGTGTGAAGAATCTACCCCTAACATCTGTCCTATACCTACCACCCCTTAATTTAAAGCTATGTCCCCTAGTAACACCTGACTCCATTAGCGGTAAAAGGTTCTTAGTATCTACCCTATCTAAACCCCTAATCATCTTATACACTTCTATCAGATCTCCCCTAAACCTTCTCTTCTCCAATGAGAACAGCCCCAAGTGCCTCAGCCTTTCCTCATAAGATTTTCCTACCATTCCAGGCAACATCCTGGTAAACCTCCTCTGCACTCGTTCTAAAGCTTCCACATCCTTCCTATAGTATGGCGACCAAAACTGCACACAATACTCCAGATGAGGCCGCACCAGAGTCTTATACAACTGCAACATGACCTCAGGACTCCGGAACTCAATTCCTCTGCCAATAAAGCCCAGTACACCATATGCCTTCCTCACAGCACTATTTACCTGGGTGGCAACTTTCAGAGATCTGTGTACATAGACACCAAGATCCCTCTGCTCATCCACACTACCAAGTAGCCTACCATTAGCCCAGTAATCCATCATCTTGTTATTCCTACCAAAGTGAACGACTTCACACTTAGCTACATTGAATTCCATTTGCCACATTTCCGCCCAGCTCTGCAACTTATCTATATCCCGCTGTAACCTACCACTTCCTTCCTCACTATCCACAACTCCACCGACTTTTGTGTCATCCGCAAACTTGCTTACCCAGCTTTCAAGTCCTTCCTCTAGATCATTTATGAAGATAACAAAAAGCAATGGTCCCAAAACAGATCCTTGTGGTACACCGCTAGTAACTGCGCTCCAAGATGAACATAATCCATCAACTACTACCCTCTGTCTCCTTCCAGCCAGCCAATTCCTAATCCAAACCTCTAATGTATCCTCAATGCCATACCTCCGAAGTTTTAGCATTAGCCTACCATGGGGAATACATACCCTGCATTGTCCTCTCTTCTACCTCTATCAAGCCATCTCTTTTCCTTCTTCACTCCAAAGAGAAAAGCCCTACCTCTCTCAACCTTTCTTCATAAGACATGCCCTCCAGACCAGGCAGTATCCTGGTAAATCTCCTCTGCACCCTCTCTAAAGCTTCCACATCCTTCCTATAATGAGGCAACCAGAACTGAACACAATACTCCAAGTATGGTCTAACCAGGGCTTTAAAGAGCGGCAGCATAACCTTGCGGCTCTTAAACTCAATACCTCTGCTAATGAAAGCCAACACACCATGCACCTTCTTCACAACCCTAAGTTCCCTCTGTTCATCCACACTGCCAAGAATTCTGTCTTCAACCCTGTATTCTGCATTCAAATTTGACTTTCCAAAATGAATGACTTCACGCTTTTCCAGGTTGAATTTCATTTGTCACTTATCAGCCCAGTTCTGCATCCTGTCAATGTCCTGTTGCAACCTACAGCAGCCCTCCACACTATCCACCACTCCACCAACCTTCGTGTCATCAGCCAACTTACTAACCCATCCTTCCACTTCCTCATCCAAGTCATTTATAAAAATCACAATGAGCATGGGTTTCAGAACCGATCCCTGCGGAACACCACTGGTCACCGAGCGCCAGGCTGAATACTTTCCATCTACTACCACCCTCTGTCTTCTATGGGTCAGCCAATTCTGTATCCAGACAGCCAGATTACACTGTATCCCATGTCTCCTTACTTTCTGAATGAGCCTACCATGGGGAACCTTATCAAATGCCTTGCTAAATCCATATACACCACATCCGCTGCTCTACTTTCATCAATGTGCTTTGTCACATTCTCAAAGAATTCAATAAGGCTTGTGAGGCATGACCTGCCCCTCACAAAACCATGCTGATTATCTCTAATCAAACCATGGTTTTCCAAGTAATCATAAATCCTGTCTCTCAGAATTCCCAGGGTTATTCCTATTCCCTTTCTTGAACAAGAGAAGAACATTTGCCACCCTCCAATCATCTGGCACTACTCCAGTGGACAATGAGGATGCAAAGATCATTGTCAAAGGCACAGCAATCACTTACCTCGTTTCCCGTAGTAAACCGGGGTATGTCCTATCTGGCCCAGGGGATTTATCTATCCTTCTTAACATTAACCTGTTTGAGCATATCAGCCTGTTTCACACTGTCCTCACAAACATCAAGGTCCCTCTCAGTAGTGAATACTGAAGCAAAGTATTTATTATGGATTTCCTCTATTTCCTCCGACTCCAGGCACAAGTTCTCTCCACTATCCCTGATTGGCCCTACCCTCACTCTGCCCTTCCTCTTGTTCCTCACATAAATATAGAACACTTTAAGGTTTTTCTTGATCCTACCTGCCAAGGCTTTTTCATACCCCCTTCTAGACTCTCCTAAGTCCATTCTTCAGTTCCTTCCTGGCTACCTTGTAACCCTTACAGCCCTGACTGATCCTTGCTTCTCCCTCTCCACGACAGTGTGTGAAGATGTTGGAGAAGGGGATGATGGGACAGCCTGTGAAGGTGTTGGAGAAGGGGATGATGGGACAGCATGTGAAGATGTTGGAGAAGGGGATGATGGGACAGGAGGTGAAGACGTTGGAGAAGGGGAAGACTGTGCCATGATTCTCCAACAGGGAGCTGGAGTTCCTAGTTGAGGGCCTGGTACAGAAGAAATATGGTCCAGTTCCTGGAGGACCATCAGAGGAGACCGTACAACCAGCCTGGCTTGAGGGTCCCACCTGGGCTCTCCCCCATCTTCAGGGTGTTGTGGAATGGCCAGAAGTGCCTTCGTTCGGTCAATGAGCTTCTCCACTGTGGCAGGGGAAGTGCCACGTTCTCCCTCCCGTACAATACTTCATCCCCACTCTGTCTCTGTTACTGCACCCACCTCCCAACAAGGCTGGGCCGCTCTCACTGTTGCCTACAGCATCTTCCCTCGTCCTGTGTCACCTACCCTGATCCCTCTTCCCTCGTCCTGTGTCACTCACCCTGACCCCTCTTCCCTCGTCCTATGTCACCTACCCTGACCCCTCTTCCCTCGTCCTATGTCACCTACCCTGACCCCTCTTCCCTCGTCCTGTGTCACCCACCCTGATCCCTCTTCCCTCGTCCTGTGTCACCCACCCTGATCCCTCTTCCCTTGTCCTGTGTCACCCACCCTGACCCCTCTTCCCTCGTCCTATGTCACCTACCCTGACCCCTCTTCCCTCGTCCTATGTCACCTACCCTGACCCCTCTTCCCTCGTCCTGTGTCACCTACCCTGACCCCTCTTCCCTCGT
This sequence comes from Hemiscyllium ocellatum, assembly GCF_020745735.1. Classification (NCBI taxonomy): domain Eukaryota; kingdom Metazoa; phylum Chordata; class Chondrichthyes; order Orectolobiformes; family Hemiscylliidae; genus Hemiscyllium; species Hemiscyllium ocellatum. The sequence goes on from NC_083405.1 coordinate 127,050,596, forward strand.
CCTGTGTCGCTCACCCCGCAGCCCAGACTAACCTTCCAGGACCTGCAGGCAGCAGACCCACTCCATCTCAGCAGTTGGACACTCCAACCTCACGGGAGGGAAAGAAAGAATCATAACTATTGATGACGTTTTGTTAGTACGTTACATTGTTTAGGAAGTGTCATCATGTGCAAATGTCATTCTTCTGGCTCTGGGTTTGTTTACATAGACCCCAGTTGCAGCATGATGCCTAACGTAGGCCGCACAGGATCCCCCTGGATAGAACCTGCTGTACAGAAACGAGAAGAATGAGGTAGATACAGGGCTATAGGCCCCACTGATACTGTAGCCCCTCATTTGGCAGTCTCCCCTTGCTGCCTGTAGCCCCCGTGTTGGTTGGTCAGCAATGACTGGGGCATTACACAATGAGTCTTTGTATTTGGATGGTGAGAGGTTAGGGAGCCGGCAGGTCAGTGTTGGGTTTGGTACATGGGCCTGGATGCAATGTTCTTGCCCTCTATGGGCCTCTCATATTGTCGGTCCTGCAGCCTCTCTCCATCATAGATTAAGGCCTGGTTCACATCGGCCATTTTCTTTCCCCTCGGGTACATTCAGATCCCAGTGACAGTGAGCACTCCTTGGCCTGTGGCTTCCAGCCTCTACGTGTTGGTGAGGTCTGAAATACCCAAAAGCTTCTCCCCAGGTCCCCACTCAACCCGGTCTACATAAACCTACAACTGGCCATCTCTCCTCCTCCAGCTGCTGGGTTATGAGGCAACTTGTTCTTATCTCCCTTTCCCTCAGAAATTTTAAAAGACGCTCGTTCACGGGGTGGGGTTGTTGCTGGCTAGGCAACTATTCATTGCCCATCCCTAAATACCCAGAGAGCAGTTAAGAGACATTGCTGAGGGTCTCGAGTTACATGTAGGCCAGACCAGTTAAGCACAGCAGATCTCTTTCCCTTCAAAGGCATTAATGAAACCAGATGGGTTTTCCATAACCATCGTCATCGTTAGACTATTTTTAATTCCAAATTTTACATTGGATCCAAATTCTACCATCTGCTGCAGTGAGATTTGAACCACACCAACAGTTTCTGGATTAATAATCTAGTGACAATACCACTAGGCCAATGCCTCCCCATTAAATGACATCGCCCCATTCACAGTTATCATCCCCCCCTTGCCCCCAGACTCCAATCCTGACAAATAGGTCTCTGAATCTCATTACCAGCCCCTCTCCCCTGAGCTTGTATGGATAGATTCTAAAGGCAGACTATGGCTCACCCTTCTAACTATACAATCTCAGGCGCCTGACTGATGCCTGTCCATCTCCCTAAATCTATCTGTCCTCCTTGCTCTCCCTCCCTCCCCAGTAAAATCCATTGTGGACCCACAGAATTAATGATAACCCAGTCCCTGGTCTTGCACCAATTTTGCCATAGCCCACGTCACTCAGACTCCAATAAAATTCTGCTGGATGTGTCCTTTTGTTTATTTTCATTATTGATAACTCGCATTAAAATATACTTTTCAACTCTCTTTAAATAACCGCTGGAAAGGGTGGGTGGTTTGCAAGTGACTCACTGGCTTTTTCTGCATTACCCACCATCCCTCAGGCTTCCTTATACCCAGAACTGTAGCTAACATGAGCCTCCATCAATCTCCCTTTCTCTCTGATTCTCCTCACCTCGTTTAATTGTTCAAAACCTTCTTCAAGCCCATCTTGCGAGTCACATTCCCCCCACCACAAACCTCAACCTCCACACTTTGATGTTCATCCCTCCCATCTTGTGCTGTTAATTTTGTCCCATCAGCCACTGCTTCTCCTTCCTAACGGACACCAATACATGAAGAACGGGCCTACAGCTCAGGCTTCAGGGCGCTACCCCAGCAACAGAGGAGGATTGAGTAAGAGAAATTCCCCTGGCTTAGTGAAGCACATTAAGCTCGTTTTTCATAGAAGAGGCATTTAGATGGAAGCATTCTAAATCACAGACAATCAAGCTAAACCTCTCAAATCATAATTGGCACATGGTCTTTCAATTTGTAACAATAACTTTCTTAGTAATGACTATCGAGAGAAGACAGAAGGATTAAACATGGCTATTAGGAAGAATTGAGATTGGCAGAATCTCCCAACAGGGATTGTAGCATTGGCGTATATAATAAATTAAGGACACTGTTGAAACAGTTAATTGCCTGAGCTCTTAAAGATTTAAAAAGATGTTCTGCCCTCGACAAAGTAGGCCGAGTAAAAGGAAGATGAATGAAATGAAGAATTGGAAAGCGCCAGTTTTTACGTTAGTGAGTGAATGATGCCATGTCATGTGCTGCTTCAGTAGTTTTTGGCAGCGCCCTCCAAAATGTAAAAGACACTAATAAGGCCCAAGGGTTTGATCTAATACTGTAAATCTCTTATCTTCTCTCAACAGCAAAGCACTATAGCACAGGAAACATACAAATTATCATCCATAACATCAGGACCACAGGAAATATATTTTGTAAAAGCTCCCGTGGTTATTAATCGTCCTTTTGTACATGGAGAAAAGACATTTGAAATCTACATTGGCTCCATCCTGAAGAAATGCGACCTAATTCTTTCATGAAGCAAATGAGTGGATTTTCAAATTTTCAAGAACGTTTTTTTCTTCATGTAATGAGGGAAACCCTTTTTTTCTCTTCACTCATTGGACATTTATTGCCTGTCCCTAATTACCCAGAGGGTAGTTAACAGTCAGCCACATTGCTGTGGGTCAGGAGTCACATGTAGGCCAGGCCAGGCCAAGTAAGGATGGCAGTCTCCTTCCCTAGCGGACGTTGGTGAATCAGATGGGTTTTTCCTCAATGGTCATCAGTGGTTAGTTCCAGATTTTTATTGGACGTAAATTCCACCATCTGCCGTGGCAGGATTTAAAAGCCCAGGACCCACGAACACGACATGGGCCTCTGGATTAACCAGTCTAGTGATAATACCACAAGGCGAAAGTGAGGACTGCAGATGCCGGAGATTAGAATCAAGAGTGTGGTGCTGGAAAAGTACAGCAGGTCAGGCAGCATCCGAGGAGCAGGAGAGTCGACGCTTCGGGCGAAAGCCCTTCATCGGGAATGATAATACCACTAGGCCATCACCTCTCAGTACAAGGCTCTCTGTGATTTCAATCGTGAGATGTGGGCAGTACTGGCAATTTAATGCTCCCTTCCCACCCACAATTTCCCCTTGAAACATGGGGCTAATTCAGAGGGTAATTAAGAGACATTGCTGAGTGTCTAGAGTCGCATGTAGGCCAGACCAGGTAAGGATGGCAGATTTCTTTCTTGGAAAGGGTGGACGCTAGGAAATTGTTTCCATTAGGCAAGGAGACTAGGACCCATGGACACAGCCTGAGAATTAGAGGGGGTCAATTCAGAACAGAAATGCGGAGACATTTCTTCAGCCAGAGAGTGGTGGGCCTGTGGAATTCATTGCCGCAGAGTGCAGTGGAGGCCGGGCCGCTAAATGTCTTCAAGGCAGGGATTGATAGATTCTTGATGTCACGAGGAATTAAGGGCTACGGGGAGAACGCTGGTAAGGGGAGTTGAAATGCCCATCAGCCATGATTGAATGGCGGAGTGGACTCAATGGGCCGAATGGCCTTACTTCCACTCCTATGCCTTATGGTCTTATGGTCTTTCCATCAAAGGCATTAGTGAACCAGATGGGTTTTTAAGATAACTGTTTGATGGTCACAATCACTGAGAAGACTCTTCAATTCCAGACTTTTATTCGTTGAATTTAAATCCCTCCAGCTGCTGCGGTAGGCATCAACTTGGGCCTATAGGCTTGTAAACCCAGTCACCTGCCACCAGGGACGATGGCATTAGTGCTGAAAATGTGTTGCTGGTTAAAGCACAGCAGGTTAGGCAACATCCCAGGAACAGGAAATTCGACGTTTTGGGCACAAGCCCTTCATCAGGAATGAGGAGAGAGTGCCAGGCAGGCTAAGATAAAAGGTAGGGAGGAGGGACTTGGGGGAGGGGCGATGGAGATGGGATAGGTGGAAGGAGGTCAAGGTGAGGGTGATAGGCCGGAGTGGGGTGGGGGCGGAGAGGTCAGGAAGAAAATTGCAAGTTAGGAGGGCGATGCTGAGTTCGAGGGAATCGACTGAGGCAAGGTGGGGGGAGGGGAAATGAGGAAACTGGAGAAATCTGAGTTCATCCCTTGTGGTTGGAGGGTTCCCAGGCGGAAGATGAGGCGTTCTTCGTCCAACCAACAAATTCACCTGCACCTCCACATCTATTGCATCCGCTGCACCCAATGTAAACAACTCTCTCACTACACGATGGCATTAGTCCCAAACGCAGCCAATCTGAACACCCAAGAATTGTTCAGTCTGCCCTCCGACAGCCAAACCTCTTAATGAAGCCTTTCGTCCATTTCTCTCAATATTGACATCTCTCTTACTCCTTACTCCATCTTTCCCGAATACTGTTCCTCCTTAAACGTACGCAAGGCAGCATGGGAGGCCATTCAGTCCATTGGGTTTGCAACTGTGCACGCTGTCCCATCTAACCTATCATGAATTCTAACCACCTTAGCCCCCAACCAACGTCAATGAATCTACCCAATGTGAAATCTCTGAAGGACTAAGAAAATAATTTCCATCCCATTTATCAAAGGGATCATCCAGCGACAAGAACTTATATTTACAGTGCAGCCTGAATGTCACAAAATCTTCCAAACCATTTCACAGCAAAGTTATCAAGCAAACTTTGGCGCTGAGACATATCAAGTGATATTCAGGTTAATGCCTAAAAACTTTGTCAAAACAGTAGGATATAAGGGGCTCTGTAAAAAAAGGACAGGAGAAATAAAGCAGAGCCTGGGGTCCAGGGAACTGATAACATGGCCGCCCATTGCGGAGCGACCATGATTGGCGATGCTCATGAGGCCAGACGCAACTATTTTGGGGGGAGGTTTGTGAGGCTGGAGGAGATTTGCAGGAATAAGGAAGGGAGTGAGACCATGGAAGGGTTTGACAAAAAGGATGCAAAATGTTAAAATCAAGGCTTTGCTCAACTGGGAAACAATATAGATCAATGTTGACAGTGAGCAAAAACGTGGCAAATGGATGGTCAGGTGAGAAAATGTGAACCCAGCCACTTCAGCAGGTAGAATAGGAAAGCAAGGAGAAATTACAGGGTTTTGAGATACACAGGGATCTGACTGTGTTGGGGCATGAATCAGAAGGCATTAGGATGCAAGTGCAGCAAGTAATTTCGAAGGTACATGGAATACTGATGTTTATTGCAAGTGGACTGGAATATAAAGGTGGGGAATTTTACTGTCACTGTGTAAGGCATTGTAAAACCACAGTTGGATCTCAGTTCTGAGGAAGGGTCACTCAACCCAAAACATTAACTCCGATTTCTCTGCCAGATCTGCTGAGCTTTTCCAGCAATTTCAGTTTCTTTCTCAAATGTGGATTCCTGTGTACAATTTTGGTCTCCTTATTTTAAAAGAAATAGATTGGGATTCAGTTCAGAGAAGGTCCACCAAATGCATTCCTGGCTTGAGGAGTTACTCTGTGAGTAAAACTCAGACAACCTCACTCTATATCCTTTGGATTTTACAGCAATGTGAGGTGATCTTATTGACGCTGAAGTGGGCGATGGCATGGGGCACCTGGCACATGGACAGACAAGATGGCCGCTGAGCCATCAGTTGGCCGTTTCACACATAAGATGGCCGCCGGACCACAATATGGAGACAGACAGCAGAGCAATTACAGACACTGCCTGGGGCCACCAGAATGCCAGCACAATGCACTCACAACCTAGCTGATTATTTTAAAGCAGGTGCTAACAACTTGATGCAGATTTAATACGAAATGCTAATATCCAGGGCTGCAGTAACCGTCCTTCTCAGGAAGAGCGATTAGTGACCATTGCTACAGCAATGGACTTCCACACAGACATTGAAACTGACAATGTCTTCATCGAAACTAACACCAACTGCGCTGAAATGAACAAAGGCTGCGCTGGAACTGACAATGACTGTATCAAAACTATCAACGAGTCTGCAATGATTATCATAAACAAACCATGTTACAGAGACAATAATCTCACCACTGACCTATTGTATCAGAAGATGTATAAAAGTATCTAGACATGTGCTCTGGGTTGAGAGAAGACTCGCAGCTGACCACTCTGAGGTTGGTGTTTCTCTCTCTCCCGGAGCTTCAGTATTTCCTTGTACAATAAACTCTGTTATTAAACCCCAACTCTGACTCCGAGGCTGGTGACTACCCCCATAAAAATATTTGGAAGATCCTGCGGAGACTTGGCTGGGAGCAGCTGGAAAAGATGTTTCTCCTGATGGGAGAATCGAGAACTTGAGGTCATAATTTAAAAGTCTAAGGGTTTAGGGGATAGTGGTAATGTTGCTAGAGTTAATTCAGACACCCAGGTACTATCCTGGGCACGCGAGTTCAAATCCCACCACAGTAGATGGTAGAATTTGAATTCAATAAAAAAAAGAAATCTGGGTTTAAGAGTGTTAACGATGACCATCATTACCCTTGATGACCACCTTCACCAAGAGTGTAATAGTAATAATCCATTGTTGACTATCAGAACAACCCATCTGGTTCACTAAGGTCCTTTCGGGAAGGAAACTGTCATCCTTATCTAGTTCTGGCCTACACATGACTCCAGACCCACAGACTCTTAACTGCCCCCCTGGGCAAATAGGGATGGGCAATAAATGCTTGGCCAAGCCAGTGATGTCCACAACCTGACAATGAATTAAAAAAAAGTTAAGGCACCGCCCATTTAAGACAGAATGGGCAAACATTATTTTTCTCTCAGAGCATTGTGAGTTTTGGAATCCCCTTCCTCAGTGGATACAGAATCTTTCCATATTTTAAAGCAAAAGTAGATGAATATTTGATTAGCAAGGAGCTAAAAGACAATTGAGGAAATTCAGGAACGTGCGGTTGAGATTAAAATCAGGTCAGCCATGATCTTATGGAATAGCAGAGTAGGCTCAAAGGGCTGAGAGGCCTTTTCTCAATCATTGTTCATTTGTCTGTAATAATTCACCGAATGAATATAAAGTACACATTCCTATAAAGTACACATTTCTTTTGTCATTGATGTTAAATCTATCCTTTAGATTGTGTCTGTGGACTGTGGGAGGAAACCAGAGCACCTGGAGGAAACCCACGCAGACACGGGGAGAACGTGCAAACCCCACACACAGACAGTCACCCGAGGCTGGAATTGAACCCTGGTCCCTGGTGCTATGAGGCAGCAGTGTCAACCGCTGTGTTTATTTTTGTACCTCTAATTTTGTACCTCAGGGCTGATTTGATTTTAACTTCGACTCTACATTCCTGCAGATCCTCATTAATATTGATTGATTAATCTTTTGTCACATGTGCCGAAGTACAGTGAAAAGTTTGGATTATGAACAGTACAGGAAGATCATCACAAGCAAGGATGTACAGATCAAACAATTTAGACAGAGGCGCACGATAAGACCATAAAACCATGAGATATAGGAACAGAAATGAGGCCATTCAGGTTACATTGTACAGGCCGTACAAGAGAGATTGACATTAGCAAGATCAGCATTATGGGTGACATGCTGGTTCAGCGGTTGACACTGCTGCCTCACAGCACCAGGGACCCAGGTTCAATTCCAGCCTCGGGTGACTGTGTGGAGTTTGCACGTTCTCCCCGTGTCTGCGTGGGTTTCCTCCGGGTGCTCCGGTTTCCTCCCACAGTCCAAAGATGTGCAGCTCAGGTGAATTGGCCATGCTAAATTGCCCGTAGTGTTAGGTGCATTAGTCAGAGGTAAATAAAAGGTAGGGGAATGGGAATGGGAATGGGTGGGTAACTCTTCGGAGGGACGGTGTGGACTTGTTGGGCCTGTTTCCATACTGTAGGGAATCTAATAACGGACAAGAAGTAGCTGTTCCTGAATCTGCTGGTGCCTGTGTTCAAGCGTCAGTGTCTTCTGCCTGATGGTAGAGGTTATGGCAGGTCATTACTGGGGTGTAATGGATCTTTGATGATGTTGGCATCTTATACTCCACAACCACCTGATGAGGAGCAGCGCTCTGTAAACTAGTGCTTCCAAATAAACCTGTTGGACTATAACCTGGTGTTGTGAAAATGACATAAATCACACACCTTATATCGTTACCTAACCACATGTTCCATTCAGCTGCTTCAAAGCCATTACCTCCTTAAATAAAGTGTTAAATATGTACTTCATTGGCTGTCCTTTCTCATTAAAAACATGTTTAATAACTGGTAGCAGAAAACGGAATATCAGATCAAAAAAGTAGAAGACAGGTTACTCTAGTCAGCGATGAGTCACTCAAGCAGAGGTAATAATTGTCTTGGGACATAGCAACAATAACCTGCCACAATCACGACTCTTCAGAATCCAAAAACATACCTTCAAACGTGCCTGGCTTTCAACACAGGAAACATTTCAATGACTGATTCAGCTTCCTCTGAAGGAGTTTTTGCTTTTGTTTCATGTATGTATGTGACAAAATTCGAGATGATGTTACTTCAGCTTCATACATTCAGTTCAAGCTGAGAGTTACCTGGACATTATCTGTTGTGACGGATTGGGGGAGCAGAAGGCTATGTTTTTCTCTTCAAGCAGTTTTCAATACTCGATCTCGAAGAGTGAGGGGAATGTCAGGCAGACCGGGTGCAGAATTCAGCTCATCGTACTTCCAGTAAGAACTGTGGGCCGGTGCCATTTTGAGGAAGTCAGCCTGGGTTTTACAAGAATATGCTGTTAGACACCTGAGGATAAAAGAGGATTTCGACAGCATCCAGGAATGTATGATCAAGGAGTCGGAGCAGGTATTGAGTACATGAGTTGGCAGGTAATGTTACTGTTGTATAGGACTTTGGTTTGGCCACATTTGGAATACTGCATACAGTTCTGGTCACCACATTACCAAAAGGATGTGGGTGTTTTGGAGAGGGTGCAGAGGAGGTTCACTAGGGTGTTGTAGGTATGGAAGGCTCTAGCTATGAAGAGAGGTTGAATAGATTAGGATTATTTTCAATAGAAAGACAGAGATAGGGGGACCTGATTGAGGTCTACAAAATCATGAGAGGTGTAGACAGGGTGGATAGCAAGAAGCTTTTTCCCAGAGTGGAGGACTCAATTACTAGGGGTCAGGAGTTTAAGATGAGAGGGGAAAAGTTTAAGGGAAAAATGTGTGGAAAATCCTTGACACAGAGAGTGGTGGGTGTCTGGAATGTGTTGCCAGCAGAGGTGGTAGAGGTGAGCACGATAATGTCATTTAAGATGTATCTACACAGATACATGAATGGGCAGGGAGCAGAGGGGTAAAGACACTTAGAAAATAGGTAACAGGTTCAGACAGGATCTGGGTTGGCACAGGCTTGGAGGGCCGAAGGGCCTGTTCCTATGCTGTAATTTTCTTTGTTCTTTGTTTTATTCAGCCCTTCAAGCCCATTTCATTTAATACAACCATGGGAAATCTCACCTTGGCCTTACTTCATTTTATTGCTTGCCCGTGTATGACCCTTCAACCCGTGACTGCTCTGGTTGAAGTTTTGTTCCCATTCGCACATCACAAAACTCCAAGATGCTTAATTCTTGTTTCCCATGCATTGGCCTAATCGTTCCTGAATTTACATATAACCATCATCTGCTTTCAAGGCCTATTTGCTCTCAGGCATCCCTCCCAGGGTCTGCCAGGTGAAAACATGTGGCAGCTGTGTATAGAGTAGGCCGAAGGAGATGGATGGGCAATGTTATAGACACCAATAACCCAGAGGTACAGCCTAAGGCCCCAACCACGTGGTTTCAAATCCCACCCCAGTATCTAAGGCAATTTAAATCAAAATGGTTAAAAACCTGAATTCGAAAGCAATTGTTAATCATGGCGACTGCGAACCTTTCATCAATGTTTGGGAAAAATCACCTGACTCACTCACGTCCTTTAGGGGAATAAATCTGCCGTCTTTATCTGCTCTGGTCTACCTGTGACTCCAGACCTATAGCTGCCACACCCATTGGAAACCCAGGAAGATAAAATAGTAAATCTTGTGAATGACACGAGCTTATCCATCTCATCAGGTATATTTCCAAAGTCGCCCGGTACATCAATCTCCAAGTATTGCTGTTAATATACTTAATTTTCTCCCTCTGGGAAATTCCCATTTTGGTTGAATTTCTGCATGTTGGGGAGGTGCCGGTGTTGGACTGGGCTAGACAAGTTCAGCAGTCACATGACGCCAAAGAGAGCTTTGGCAACCCTCTTGCTAACGTGGTTGTTAAGACAAAAACTGTTCATCAGTTTTTCCTGTTTGATAACATGAAAAGAGTTGACCTATGCTACTTTTGACACATTACCTATTTCTCTTCTTAACTATTGGTGTAGAAATTAAGGTCAGAGGTCAAGCGACCCCAGGTTATAGTCCAACAGGTTTATTTAAAAGTACAAGCTTTCAGAGCGTTTGGTGACCTGACGAAGTGGCAACACTCAGAAAGCTTGTGATTTTAAATAAACCTGTTGGACTATAACCTGGGGTCGTTTGACCTCTGACCTTAATTTCTACACCAATAGTTAAGAAGAGAAATAGGTAATGTGTCAAAAGTAGCATAGGTCAACTCTTTTCATGTTATCAAACAGGAAAAACTGATGAACAGTTTTTGTCTTAACAACCACGTTAGCAAGAGGGTTGCCAAAACTCTCTTTGTCTCCATCACTCCTTCACCCCTGTCCCAGGAAAGTCCCCTGTCCAGTCACAGTTGGTCGGCATGGTAGCGAGGGGGTTGAACTTTGAAGGTCATGTGGCTTCTTCCCGAGAATTAAATGTTTCCAAAGATTTTAGGTGCCTCTGTAGCAGCTGGTAAGAATTGAAACTCAATTAGTAAACCAAATCTGGAATTTAAACTAATTTCAGTCACAGTAACCACAAAGCTACCACTTATTGTTATAAAAACACTACTTTTAGAGTCATAGAGATGTATCGCACCGAAACAGACTCTTTGGTCCGATTCATCCATGCCGACCCAATATCCTAAACTGATCTAGTCTTATTTGCCAGCACTTTGCCCATACCCCTCTAACCCCTTCCTATTCATATACCCATCCAGATACCTTTTAAATGTTGACATTGCACCAGCCTCCACCACTTCCTCTGGCAGCTCATTCCATCCAAGCACCACCCTCTGTGTGAAAAAGTTTCTCCTTAGGTCCATTTAAATCTTTCCTCTCTCACCCTAAACCTATGCCCTCTAGTTCTGGACTCCCCCACCCCAGGGAAAAATAAACTTTTCTTGAGAAAAGGAAGCTGCCATCTTTTCCTGGTCTGGCCTACATGTGACTCCAGACCCACAGTAATGTGGTTGATCCTTAATTGCCCCCTGAAATGGCAGAGCAAGGTACATGGTTCAACGACAATTAGGATCAGGAACTGGCTTGATAATACAATTCGTGGTATGGTGCTGTTAGTCAACAAGGGAGTGTTTAACTGTGAGCTACTTTTGTTAGTCGTGGGGCAGTGTAGGAACAAGAGTGCTTCTGAGGAGGCTGGAACAGATTCATTTCCTATCCTGAGGAAGTGGTCGTGATCTAGTGTTGAACTCAAACGTTGAAACTCAAGGCTACAAATGATCGACACGATAGAGGTGAACATAAGAAGCAAAAGAACAGCGGATGCTGTAAATCAGAGACAAGAATAGAAACTGCTGGAAAAGCTCAGCAGGTCTGTGGGGAGCAATCAGAGATAACATTTCAGGTCAAGGAAGGTTCACTCGAGCTTAATGTAATTTGGAGGAACAGGACCTCACTTGCAATTAAACACTTTGGAACTTTCCATCTGAACTAGGCTTAGCCTTTCTTATCGTTGTAAATTATTCCCATCCATTTTAACGACTGTGAATTGCTGAAAAAGGAGATGGGCTGGTTCAAGTTCTGATTTGTCACCCATCAGGATAGAATCATAACAGTACCCAATCTCAAAGGTTATGCCAATTTGTACTGCAAGAAAGGACGGTGCTGATTGGTTAGTGGGTGTACCCTGATTGGTGTCTAGATTAGAGTAGTGCTAGAAAAGCGCAGTTGGTCAGGCAGCATCCGAGGAGCAGGAAAATCGACTTTTCGGGCAGGAGCCCTTCATCAGGAATCAGGATCCATACCTGATTGGTGTTGTATAAGAAATTAGCACATGATAGGGTCAAACAACATCACAAGAGAGACTCCACCAATCAGAATATCATTGATTGTTCCTTCAAAAAGCTACTTTGCGTAGCACGCACTCTGCAGGTGTTCTAACCCATTCCCAAGTTGAGCTCTTAGTGCGCAGAAGACCATGGGACCATAAGATATCGGAGGAGAGTTAGGTTATTCAGTCTGCCCCACCATTCAATCACGGCTGATATTTTTCTCAACCCCATTCTCCCGCCTTTTCCCTGTAACCCTTGATCCCCTTACCAATCAAGAACCTATCAATGCTGCAACTATCCAAAACGCTGGTGCGGCCACACTTGGAATATTGTGTACAGTTCTGGTCGCCCCATTACAGTAAGGATGTGGAAGCATTGAAAAAGGTGCAGAGGAGATTTACCAGGATGTTGCCTGGTCTGGAGGGAAGGTCTTTTGAGGAAAGGCTGAGAGACTTGAACCTGTTCTCATTGGAAAGAAGGAGGCTACGAGGGGATTTGATAGAGACATACAAGATGATCAGAGGATTAGATAGGGTAGACTTTTTCCTAGGATGATGACATCAGTGTGTACAAGGGGGCTTAACTACAAGTTGAGGGGTGATAGATTTCAGGCAGATGTCCGAGGCAGGTTCTATACTCAGAGAGTGGTAAGGGCATGGAATGTCCTACCTGCTAATGTAGTCAACTCAGCCACATTAGGGAGATTTAAACAATCCTTAGATAAGCACATGGATGATGATGGGATAGCGTAGGGGAACAAGTTGAGAATAGTTCACAGGTCAGCGCAACATCGAGGACTGAAGGGCCTGTTCTGCGCTGTATTGTTCTACGTTCTATAAAATTGTCTCAAATACACTCAACGACTGAGTCTCCACAGCTCTCTACAGCAAGAAATTCCAGAAAATCCCCACCCTCTGGTTGAAGAATTTGCTCCTCCTCTGAGATTGGCCATGATCTCACTGAATGGCAGAGCAGATTCGATGGGCTGAACGGCCCACGTCTGCTCCTATGTCTCAGCAAAGATTATGGAAAAACCTGAGACCGTAATGTGTCTGCCTCGAGATTTCAGTCCACGACACAGCCCATAACCAGGAGCCCATTTATCAGTTTGATTTTGAAACTGTATTTGCTCCACAGCCTTTATTGCAATTTATGCAGCATGTACTGCAGTTTAACTACAAATTCATTTACAAGACAATTTTTAACCAGCCCATAAAAGATTACTTTGGCACACTGTGTATCGTGGGTGAATATGTGAAAGTGTATCTGCCTCAGGTAATTCTTAACAGTGAGTGGCTTTGTTGATGTATGGTTCTTAATGATGTGGTTCTGAGGGGATAAGGGTGAGTTCCCAGAATTATATTGTCCATTTATATGAGAATCGTAAATTAGGATTCATATTTTGAATTTACTGCTGTTCCAGATTAAAATATACCTTGCAAGGGAAGCCATGCTGCAGGATAAAAATGCCCATTTCCCGTTGCCAATTTTATTTAAAGTCTGATTTAAAACGTGAAATTAATTTGAAAAAAGGCTAACGTTCCCTGAGGGTTTTAAGAGGATCATAAAATCACAAGGAATAGGCCATTCAGCCCATTCAATGAGATTCTGGCTGATTTGATTATAGCCTCCACATCACTTTCTGCCTGTCCTCCCATCGACCCCCAAACCTCTTGCATCTAAAAAAGCTGTTCAATTCAGTGTTTGTCAACTGTACAAACTTTACTGTTCTCTGCAGAAGAGAATTCCACAGACTAAGAACCGAGTGAGAGAATAAAGTCCTCCTCATCTCCACCTTAAATAGGAAACCCTTTCCATTTTCAACTGTACTTTCCTAATTCCACCTTCCAGTTTGTCAAAGCCCCTCTGAATTGTATATGTTTCGAAAGGATCGCCTCTCACTCCCCTTGTCTTTAAAGAGAATAAGCCCAATCTACTCAAACGTTCCTTTTTTTTAACTCATTAATGGGATGAGGCCAGCATTTATTGTCCATTCAAAACAGCCAAGAGGACAGTTAAGAGTCGACCACCTTGCTGTGGGTCTGGAGTCACATGTAGACCAGGCCAGGTAAGGATGGCAGATTTCCTTCCCTGAAGGACAAGAGTGCGCCAGAAAAGATTTTCTCCAACAATTGGCAAAGAATTCATGCTCTTCATTAGGCTCATGATTCTAGATTTTTATCCCACGGTCTGGGATTCGATCCCAGAAAATTACCTGGGTCTTGGATTAATAGTCCAGCAATAATACCACTGGCCATTGCCTCCCTGTTCTTCACATGAACATTGAAACATATTAATTGGAGGCCTTTCAGCCCCTCAAGCCTGCTCCATCATTCAATACAGAAAATGTGTTGCTGGTGAAAGCACAGCAGGTCAGGCAGCATCCAAGAAACAGGAAATTTGACGTTTCGGGCCGGAGCCCTTCTTCAGGAATGAAGGGCTCTTTTTACCCATCATTCAATACGTTTGTGGCTATTGTGATTCCTCCACATCCTCATCTACTCCCAATCATCTTGAATCCCATTCCTTATCAATAATCTATCCACCTCAGCTTGAAAGATGTCCAAGAATCCTACTTCCACCACCTTTTCAAGAGAATTCCAAAACTCACAACCCTCCATGAGAGGGGAGAAAAGTTCATAGAATTCCTACAGGCTATTCAGCCCAACAATTCCACACTGGCCCTCTGAAGGGTAACCCACCCAGACCCATACCCCATTACTGTATGTTTACCCCTGACAAATGCACCTAACCACATCCCTGAACACAATGGGCCAATTTCCCATGGCAAATCCACCTGACTTGCACATCTATGGACTGTGGGAGGAAACCAGAGCACCCAGAAGAAACCCACGCAGACTCAAGGAGAATGTGCAAACTCCACACAGACAGTCGCCAGAGGCTGGAATTGAACCCAGGGCCACTGGTGCTGTGAAGCAACAGTGCTAGACACTGAGCCACCATACTGCCCATTCTCCTCACCGTTGTCTTAACTGGGTGCACCTCTTACTTTCTAATGGTCATTTGTAGCCCTCGATTTCCCACAAGCGGATCCTACCAGCGATCAGCCGAGTGCCATTTTGATTAAGTGGCATTTTCATGGAGGCTTTACCTGTCTCCATGAGGCCTAACAGGTTTTCTTGTGTGATTGCCCCAAACTCGCCTTGTTAAGGAGCCACCGTGACCCCACTTGCCCCCTGCCAGCCACTTGCCACAGGCGGAAGTGTTCATTACTGCCAGGATATCACAGGATCCCTGCCGCTGCTGCCATTTATTCAAAGGCCTCTGTGTATCCAGTCAAGCCTTGGCACTCCAGAGCCATCCTGCATGGGTTGAGACATTGGCCTGGGATTTTGCCGACAAAGCTGGAGTGCTTCGTTGGCAGTGACCTGGAGGTTCAGCTGGACAGGACTACTCAGAGGAAGGGGCGCCTTCATCGTCCAGGACCACCAGAGGAGGCTACAACACCAGATCCTGAGGATTGCCACCTGGGGACAGTGGCATCTCCACAATCTAGATGTGTTGTCTAAGGCCTTCCACTCTCTGCCAGGATAATTGCCATCTCCTTGCCCTTGCCACCTCTCACCTACACTGTCTCTGCTGCTGCACCTACCTCCCACTCAGGCCCATACTCTACCATTGCATGCAGCATCTCCCCTCGCTCACTCTGTGATGATGCTGCCCCTTTAACAAGGTTATGTTGTCCTTTTTTCAAAAGGGGGTCATAAAAGCAGAGGTTCCGATATGTCTGGAAATGTTCATTTAAAAGAATGGCGGGGGAGTGGCCAGTTCTCCCAGTCCACAGGCAGATGTAAGTTGATATTCCCGGAGTGATGCAGCTGCTCAAACCATTCAGAATTAAACCAATTTACTTACACACTGCGCTGAAACACGAACAAAAGAAAACAGAATTCAGAATAACAACTTACTTGAAAACCCAACTGACACGATATCAAAACTTAACTAAACTGTTCCAAACCCTGCAACATCCCTTGAACTCAACCCTTGGCTAAAGGTAAATTCAAACACAGGTTCTTACAGCATGAGAGGATTCCGAGAGAGAGAGTTCAGACAAGAAACAGCTGCTGAAGCATGGAACCTCCTTTCACTGTGGCTGTGTCTCTAGGTCCCTGCTAAAATGAAACCAAACCAGAAAAACAAATCCTGACCTGGGAGCACTGGCCACTCCCCCGCCCATAGTTTTAAAGTTGACATTTCCAGATATATCCGAAACTCTGCCTGAATGATCCCTCTTGAAAAAAACCAAGGATCACATAAACCTGTTAGAAGGATAGCATCATCACAACTTTCACTGACCCACCTCCAAAACTACTAACCTTGCTTACCGTCCTCACTGCCCACTCACTTGTGTGGCACATTTCACCCCCTGAGCCCGTAATAAAGTTGTGTCACCACTTTTGTCATGCTTAATCCATCCATTTCTCTGATTCCTCCTTCACTTGCTTCTCTGGTTGGTATCTCTTCAGCTCAAACTTTTATTCTTTCCCTTCTTCTGTGCTTCCTTGAACTCCTTCCTTACTCTTTTCATACACTCTCCTTTCCTGCAGTCCCATTTGCCTGCATTTGGCCCACATCTCTCTAAACTTTTCCTATCCCTGTCTCTGTCCAAATATCTTTTAAATGTTGCAATTGTACCTATCTCTGCCATCTCCTCTGGCAGCTCATTTCACACACACACACACACCACTCTCTGTGTGAAAAAGTTTTCCTTCAGGTCCCTTTTAAATCTTTCCCCTCTCACCTTACACCTATACCCTCTAATTTTGGACTCAACGGCCCTGGGAAAAAGACCGTGGCTATTCATCATATCCATACCCCTCATGAATGTATAAACCTCCATAAGGTCACCCTACAGCATCCAACACTCCAGTGAAAAACATCCCAGCCTATCCAGTCGCTCCTTATATTTCAAACCTCCCAATCCTAGCACCATCCTTATGCATCTTTTTTGCATCTTTTCTAGTTTAATAACATCCTTCCCTACAGCAGGGTGACCAGAATTGTAGGCAGTACTCTAACTGTGGCCTTTGAAATGTCTTTTACAACTATAACATGATGTTCCAACTCCTATACTCAATGCCCTGACCATTGAAGATAAATGTGCCAAACACATTCTTCACCACCTTGTCTACCTGTCACGCCACTTTCAAGGAACTACATACCTGCACCCCTAGATCTCTCTGTTTGACAACAATCCCCAGGGAGGAGTCGAGAGTGTGATGCTGGAAAACCACAGCAGATCAGGGAGCATCCGAGGAGCTGGTGAATCAACGTTTTGGGCGTAAGCCCTTCAACAGTCCCCAGGGCCCTAACATTAACAGTGTAGGTCCTGACCTGATTTACCTTACCAAAATGCAGCAGCTCGCATTTATCTGCATTAAATTCCATCTGCCACTCCTGGACTCACTAGTCCAGTTGATCAAGATCCCCTTGGAATCTTAGATAACCTCCTTCTCTGTCCACTCTACCACCAATTTTGGTGTCATCTGCAAACTTACTCACCACACCGCTGGGCACCTGCCCCCAGTCTGAACAACAGTCTTCGACCATCTCTCTCTGTTTCCTACCCTCAAGCCAATTTTCTATCCTATTGGGTAGCTCTCCCTGGGTCCCATGTGACCTACCATTTGTACAGCTCGTCCTCCCACCTGAACCCAGAATTCTTTCTCGCTCAGTGTTGAGGACAGGAAACAAATGCAGCCATGTGTGCTGATGAAAGAGATATGCAATCAACATTTGCACTCATCAGGACAGACACAAGAATACCAAATTCAAAGGTGACATTGACTTCCGTTGCAATGTATACTGCTGCTCCCTTTGAGATTTGATATTCTTGTGATTGGGTCCTGATGAGTATAAGACAAAACAGATTCAACAAAATGTCTGTTTTTCAGCAACGCTGCACTATTAAAGGATGGCAATAATTATTATGGCAAGTGAGCCAACCTAAGCTGAGCTTCGACTGCTGCAGAAGGGCTTCCACTGAAACCGGATCCATGTCTAATCATATTTGATTTTATTATTCTCCAAAGGCTGTGAGTTTGAGACCAGCCAAGGCCAGCTAAGAATTTGCTATCACTCTTGGATCATTTGGAAGAGCAGGGAAGTTCTCTCTGGTGCCCTGAACAATATTTATCCCTCAATCAACAGGGCAAAATAAAAATCAGATGGCTTTATTAGTATCACAAAACAAGGGGGAGGTGATGGCCTAGTGGTATTATCACTTACTATTAACTAGTGGCAGTTAATCCAGAGACGCAGGGAATGTTCAGGAGAGACCGGTTTGAATCCTCCCATGGCAGATGGTAGAAGGTGAATTCAATAAAAAGTTGGATTTAAGAATCTAATGATGACCATGAATCCATTGTCAATTGTTGGGAACAAGCCCATCTGGTTCACTAATGTCCTTTAAGGAAGGAAACTGCCAACCTTACCTTGTCTGACCTACATGTGACTCCAGACCCACAGCAATGGGGTTTACTCTTAACTGCCCTCAGGGCAATTAGGGATGGGCAATAAATACTAAAGGAGATGGATTACTACACCAATGGGCAATGGTTAGTATTAGGCCATCTTTTTAATTCTAGATTTTTCGAATTCAACTTTCACCTGCTGTCACGGTGGGATTCAATCCCGGGTCCCCAGAACATTCACCTGCAGGTCCGGATTCCCAGCCGGTGATATCACCGCAGGCTCTTTTCACAGGTGCTCTTTGGAGGTAGGGGAAAGTGAGGAGAAACTGCAGGTGCTGGAGACCAGAGTCAAGTGTGTGGTGCTGGAAAAGCACGGCAGGTCAGGCAGCATCCAAGGAGCAGGAGGATCGATGTTTTGGGCATAAGACCTTCATCAGGATTCCTGAGGAAGGGCTTCTGCCTGAAACGTTGATTCTCCTGTTCCTCGGATCCCGCCAACCTACTGTGTTTTTCCAGCACCACACTCACGGCTCCTTAGATACTTTGACGAAGAGTTTGGCCATCTCCCTTATTATCTCCTTATGTGGTTAGCTCTCACTGTTTGCTGGATCTTGCTCTTGTGTGGACTTGGGATGTTTCACGACATTAAATCCCCTATATAAATGCAGGTTGTTGTTGTATGTATCTGACTGCCCATGGCCCTTGCTGGTCAGACAATAGCTGCGATCCATCATCTTCACGCAGTTGAAGATCACAAATGTGGCTTCACACTATCTGCGTCACGAGGTCAAAGAAAACGACCTCTAAAATAAACAAAGGCCTGCAGCACTCTGCCTGATGTCTCTACAACGGCAACATGTTGAAAGGTTATTTGCTTGTTCTTTATTCATTCACCAGATGTGGGCACCGTTGGAAAAGCCAGAATTTGTTGCCTATCCCTAAATGTCCTTGAAGGGCAGGAATGAGCCAATGGCTGTGGGTTTGGAGTCACATGTAGGCCAGATTGGGTAAGGATGGCAAATTTCTTTCCATTAATGACATTGGTGAACTGGTCCTGATGAAGGGCTTATGCCCGAAACATCGAATTTCCTGTTCCTTGGATGCTGCCTGACCTGCTGCGCTTTTCCAGCAACACATTTTCAGCTCTGATCTCCAGCATCTGCAGACCT
This sequence comes from Hemiscyllium ocellatum, assembly GCF_020745735.1. Taxonomy (NCBI): domain Eukaryota; kingdom Metazoa; phylum Chordata; class Chondrichthyes; order Orectolobiformes; family Hemiscylliidae; genus Hemiscyllium; species Hemiscyllium ocellatum. The sequence continues at coordinate 127,070,394 of NC_083405.1, forward strand.
CACTTTTTCCTCTTTTTATGACAATCGATAATCCAATCATTACCCCTTAACATGCAATGGCATTGCCATCGCTGAATCCCCCACTATCAACATCCTTGGGGGTTATCAATGATCAGAAACTCTACTGGATTCATCCTGTAAATACTGTGGCTAAAGAGCAGGTCAGCGGCGAGGAATATTGTATCGAGTAACTCCCCTCCTGACTCCCCAAAGCCTGTCCACTATCTGCAAGGCACAAGTCAGGAGTGTGATGGAATACTCCCCACTCACCAGGATGGGCGCAGCTCCAACAACACCCAAGAACAAAAACAGAAATTGCTGGAAAAGCTCTGCAGGTCTGGCGGCATCTGTGGAGAGAAGCCAGAGTTAACGTTTTGGGTCAGGTGGCCCTTTGTCAGAACAATGCCCAAGAAACGTGACACTGTCCAGGACAAAGCTCGCCCCCCCTGCTTGATTGGCACTATATCCACAGGCATCCACTCCCCCCACCACCAACACTCAGTCATAGTAAGGTATACCTTCCACAAGGCGAAAAAACTTTTTTCTCACTTCACAATTACCCACTTTGCACAACCCTGCTAAAACTGTGCCCCTGGTTCTCGATCCTTTCATAAGCAGGAACAGTTTCTCCTGATCCTATCGGCCCAGACACCTCATGGTTTTGCAAATGTCTGTGAAATCTCCCCTCAGTGATCTCTCCAATCTGTTCTCATAACTGAAGGGTCCCAGCTTTGGAACAAATCTTGAAATGCCCTATTTCAATGCTTTCACATCCTTTCTGTAGAGTAGCATCCAGAGTTATACATAATACTGCAGTGGACATCTAACCAGTGTCTGATACAAGATCACCAGAACCTCTTTGCTCTTATGCCCTTACTTGTGAAGACTAGTTACACAAAACACTTTATTGACAGCTCTCTTTTCCTGTCTAGCCACCTTTAATGAATTATGCACACATGTACCCAGCTCCTTCTGTTCTTGCACACCTTTTAGAACAGTACATTTAACTTTATGCAGTCTCTTGGCGCTCTTTGTACTAAAGTGTATCATATTATACTGCTCTGCATTGAGCTTCATCTGCCAACTATCCATAGACTGCACCGATGTATCAAAGCCCTGAAAATGGGCAACAAGTTGGCTCAGTGGTTAGCACAGTTGCCTCACAGCGCCAGAGACCCAGATTTGATTCCAGCCTTGGGTGACTGTGAAATTTGCCCGTTCTCCTTGTGAATTAGCCACTGTAACGTGGGGGTTGCAGGAAAGGGTGGGGTCAGGGTCTGGGTAGGGGTGTCCTCTGGACCAGAGCTGATGGGCCAAATGGCCTTCTTCTGCTCTGTAGGGATTCTAGGGAATTGCCAACAAAGAATAAAAGGGCAAAATAACTTCAGGGCCTCAGCAGGCCCGAGGCCTGACAGGAAGGCCAGCCTGTGTTATACTGTGTGCCCTGGTTCACTTTGAAATCTACCCACAGCAGAGTCAAAATCCAGCTAAACGGACTTAAATCCAAGGCTGTTTGTCTCCATTGTAACAGCGATGGAGAGCTGCACTACCACCAGTGGCAAGTGTTCAGCTGGAGGTGACGCTCTGAGGAGGATGTTAAAATTGCCCCATGCCTGTATTTCCAAAAAGCTACCACTCCCCCACCCCAAAAACGTCCTGCTTGATATTTATCCCTTGGCATCTGTGAGAGACCTGTCGTCTGGACATTTCTCACATTGTTGTTGGTCAGGGCTCGCTGTGCACTGAGTGGCTGCTAAATATCCGACGTTACGTGTGTGATCTTGCTTCGCTGGCTTCGAGGTTTCCTGAGGTGGGGAAAGGTGCTATGTCAGTGCAAGTCTTTCTTCCTTTAATGCTTTGTGAGAGGGGGATTAATGAGCATGACACACTTTGAGGGTTGGGCCCCAGTGTCAAAGCTCTGAAGGCGCAGCCGAAGTTATTGAGGAACTGCCAAAAGCATTATCAAAATACATTCCCAGCAGCAGAACTCTGCAATTCATCTTGGAGACAAGATTTATTGGAAGTTGTTACTGCAGAGTAATGATCTGCCTGGAATTGCTAAGTTTGAGAGGAATCACTTGAAACATACAGATGTTTTAGGGGGAAGCGCTAGAACACTTCAAAGTCCAGCTGTTAGTGGGTTAGACAAATGTGTTTCCAAATGCAATGTGTTCTCACTGGTCCAGTACACCTCTTGTCTCCTCACACAGTTTTATTGCTGGTTTCTCATGCATTGAGTCAGTGCACTCCATGATCATGTTGGCTCAGTGGTTAGCACTGCTACCTCACACAGCACCAGGGACCCGGGTTCGATTCCAGCCTCAGGTGACTGTCTGTGTGGAGTTTGCACATTCTCGCCGTGTCTGTGTGGGTTTCCTTCGGGTACCCTGGTTTCCTCCCACAGTCCAAGGACCTGCAGGCCAGGTGGATTAGCCATGAGAAATGCAGGGATAAGGTCAGGGTGGGATGCTCTTCAGAGGGTCGATGGGCCAAATGGCCGGCTTCCACACTGGAGGGGTTCTATGAATTGCAGAGTCCCACAGGTGAATAATTGCTGTCGTTGTTAGAAAGTGCAGTTTTATCTATGCAGTTCCTGAAGGTCCACATGTTCAGTGTAATCCTGCTGACTTGCCTAGTAGGGTTCATTCCAAAGAGCTGCAGTTCAAAGGAAAACAGCACTGGGGTCCAAGCTAATGAGGAACATTGAAGAGCATCAGGTTTGGAGAGGGAATAATGGAGATGCAGCATGTGTAATCACTGCATAGTCTGCCCGGGGCTGTGTTACTCCTATGAAATTACTCAAGCACACACAGAGTAGTGCAGCCCCAAGTGAACAGTGTCAGAGGACAACTTCATTCTAATTTGATTTCCTTCTTAATTACATTTTAACATGCCATTTTTTTTTGGCAGCTATGACTGAGGTGATTTGGAACCCTTTGTAAGATTATGCTTAAGAATTCCTGCATTGGGTTTTCTTACAAGAATGCCTGGAATTTACTGGGAAAAATGCACTGGTGGAGAAACTAGCTGCTGTCATATGTGTCTTGGGTGTCTGCAGATGTCATAGAGTCATAAAGTCAGAGATGTCCTGCACAGAAACAGACCCTTCGGTCCAACTCGTCCGTGCTGACCAGATATCCCAATCCAATCTAGTCTCACCCAGCCCATATCCCTCCAAACCCTTCCTGTTCATATACCCATCCAAATGCCTTTTAAATGTTGCAATTGTACCAGCCTCCACCATTTCCTCTGGCAGCTCATTCCATACACGTACCACACTCTGTGTGAAAAAGTTGCCCCTCTTTTATAGCTTTCCCCTCTCACCCTAAACCTATGCCCTCTAGTTCTGGACTCACTCACCCCAGGGAAAAGACATTTTCTATTTATCCTATCCATGCCCCTCATGACTTTATAAATCTTGATAAAGTCACCCCTCAGCCTGCGACGTTCCATGGAAAACAGTCCCAGCCTATTCAATCTCTCTCTATAGCTCAAATCCTCCAACCCTGGCAACATCCTTGTCAATCTTTTCTGAACCCTTTCAAGTTTCTTCCGATAGGAAGGAGAGCAGAAATGCACGCAATATTCCAACAGTGGCCTAACCAATGTCCTGTACAGCAGCAACACGATCTCCCAATTCCTGTACTCAATACTCTGACCAATAAAGGAAAGCATACCAAATGCCTTCTTCACTATCCTATCTACCTGCGACTTCACTTTCAAAGAGCTATGACCCTGCACTCCAAGATCTCTGTGCAGCAACACTCCCTAGGCCCTTACCATTAAGTGTATAAGTCCTGCATAGTCCTGGAAAGGCATTATGCCAATCCTTGGTGAATTTGATTGCCTATTCTGAAATGTGATTGGATAACTTCTGGAGTCATGAATGGATCTGGTGAATGGAGCTGATTTAGTCATATTGTTGCAAAAGGCGCTCTGGTTTGGTACCAGCTTCTCTTGAGTTCTGCTGCCTGCCGTCTGCTCTTTTCTGCATTTTTGTTCTGTGTTCGCTTTCTCTTCTTTGACCTCCTTCCACTTCTCTTTTTTAGATTACTAGATTAGATTACTTACAGTGTGGAAACAGGCCCTTCGGCCCAACAAGTCCACACCGACCGGCCGAAGCGCAACCCACCCATACCCCTACATTTACCCCTTACCTAACACTATGGGCAATTTAGCGTGGCCAATTCACCTGACCCGCACATCTTTGGATTGTGGGAGGAAACCGGAGCACCCGGAGGAAACCCACACAGACACGGGGAGAACGTGCAAACTCCACACAGTCAGTCGTCTGATGGCGGGAATTGAACCCGGGTCTCTGGCGCTGTGAGGCCGCAGTGCTAACCACTGTGCCACCGTGCCGCCCACCATCTTTCAGCGCACCACCATCTGAAGCCATGGAGATGTGGGGTAATGCCCGTTGACAATAGGGGACGGAAGGGGGAGGAGATCGAGGCCTCTGCACTCAAGATGCGCTATTGTGATGGGTGTGCAGCATCTTATAAATATACACTGGCCTGGTCTTCACTGTTGGGGCTGGCATTTGTTTCCCATCACCATTCGCCCTCCAGAAGATGGTGCCGAGTCATCATGGTGAGGTGTGGGGGTTGAGGTGAGCAGGAAGGATCTGTTGGCTTGGACGTGTCTATGTGCTATCAGAGGGGTGTTCTGTTTGCAAAGAGTAGCAGAAATTTGAGCATAATATCGGAGGAAGTCCTGTGCTCTCAGGGGTTGGATTTTGTCAGAAATGCAGTTTGCACATTCTCCCCGTGTCTGTGTGCGTCTCCTCCCACGGACCAAAGCTGTGCAGGTTCAGCAGATTGACTATACTGAGTTCCCGTTAGAGGCCAGGGATGTGCAGGCTAGGTGGGATAACCATGGGGAATGCAGAGTTACAGGGAAATGGGGGTGGGATGCTCTTCAGGGGTCTAGTGTAGACTTGATGGGCTCAGTGCCCTTTTTCCACACTGTAGGGATTCTGTGATTAGTGAGTTTTGAGAAGATTTGTCGCTCAGGTTACAGTTCTGGATGTAGGTTGGCTCGGTGAGCTGGAAGGCTTGTTTTCAGACGTTTCGTCACCATACTAAGTAACATTTTCAGTGAGCCTCCGAATGAAGCACTGGTGGTATAGCTGGCATTCTATTTATAGGTTTGGGTTTCCTTGGTTTAGTGCTTTCATTTTCTGTGGTGATGTCATTTCCTATGGTGATGCCATTTCACATTCCCACTTCAACTGGTCCAACATATCCATCCTTGGACAAGCCAAACAGAGACACGATTGAGAATTCCTGGAAGCATGGCATTCCACCTGAACTCTATCAACAAACACATTGACTTGGATCCCAATTACAACCCCCTGAGAAAAAGAACAGGAAATGATGTCACCATAGAAAATGATGTCACAACAGGAAATGACATCACCAACCCAAGGAAACCCAAATGTATAAATAGAAAGCGGGCTGCACCACCAGTGCTTCATCCGGAGGCTCACTGAAGATGTTACTTAGTATGGTGACGAACATCTGACAACAAACCTTCCAGCTCAAAGAGCAAACCTACACCTATTCTGTGATTCTTCAGCACATTGCAAAATTCTTTGCAACTGTTGAAGTTCACTAATGAAGGCAACATGTAAACCAGTTCACTTAGCTTGAATCACAGAGCATCTGTGGCCTTGATAATGTTGATAAAGCAATAAACATTGGCCAGGGTGAACCCCTGACTTAGTAAAAACAAAGTACCGTGGTTCCTGGGAATCTGAAATCAAAACAGAAAGTGCTGACGAAACTCGGCAGCATCTGTGAGGAGAGAAACAGAGTTAATACTTTCAGTCAGAAACAGACATTTGGAAGAACAGTCATAGAACATAGAACATAGAAAAATACAGCGCAGTACAGGCCCTTCGGCCCTCGATGTTGCGCCGACCAAAGTCTACCTAACCTACACTAGCCCAATAACCTCCATATGCTTATCCAATGCCCGCTTAAATGACCATAAAGAGGGAGAGTTCACCACTGCCACTGGCAGGGAATTCCATGAACTCACAACCCTGATTTGAAACGTTAATTTTGTTCTCTCTCCCCTGAAGAGTTTCTTCAGCACTTTCTATGGTTATTTCAGAACTATTGTGCTTTTCTTTGAAATGGTGCCATGAAGGGATCAGATAGAACCTTGTTTTAAACATTTTTCATCCAGAAGACACTGATGCTGACAGTGTGGCACTAAGCGCAGCACTGCCTGGATATGTAACTGAGTCCAAGTGTTAGCCCATGACCCTCTGATTCAGAGGAACAATTGCTACCAACTGTAATAGAGGTGAAATCATGCAAGGCAGCCATTAGCATCTCACTTTGAAGAGAACACAGTCTGGATGTATCAATACCTGGTATGGCAACTGTACCATTCAAGATCGGAGACGGTTACAGAGAGTGGTGAACTCGGCCCAGACAATCACAAAGGCCAACCTCCCATCTATAGAATCCATCAACCAGGCCCACTGTCAAGGAAAGGCTGCCAGCATTCTCAAAGATCCATCCCACCCTGGCAATGTTTTTCTACAACCTCTACCATCGGGGAGGAGGTATAGAAGCCTGAACACACGCACCAGCCGGTTTTGGAACAGTTTCTACCCTACTGTTGTGGGAATACTGAATGGACTCACAAACTCTTAACTCTTGCCTGTACCTGTGTTTTGCCACTGTTTACCTGTTATTTACTTATCTATGCTACTTAACTCTGTGATCTGCCTGTATTGCCCGCAAGACCAAGCTTTTCACTGTGCCTCGGTACACACGACAATAAATTCAATTCAATTCATTTTACACTTTATATAAACAAAACTAATAACAGACACTAATGTAGATTTATGCTGATCATTGCATTTGCGGTAATCTGAACACCAATCATATGTTCACTCCCAAAATCCTCCAGCACACCCAATGATTTAAACTGGCCTCTCACTGATTAAACTGTGAAAGTGTAGTTTGATTAAACCAACCTGTTCAGAGATGGCATGACACATCTCTGGAACAGGAGGGACTTGAACCTGACACTACCACTGCACCACAAGAATTATCCTGTGAATACATGATCCATCCTGGTAAGTTCAAGTCCTGGACTGCGGTGATCTTAAACAATCAAATCTAAAACAAACTTCATGACCCACACTCGGAGTAAGTGGGACTTGAAGCTGCTGGCTCAGAGGTAGGGACATTACCACTGCACTACAAGAGCCCTCCTGTGTGTAAAAATATAAACTCTTAACTATTTGGAGCTAGAATCATAAACTGAAATTACATGGCTATACCTTACAGGCGAAATGGCCTATTGTTTAACCTGTGTTGCATTCCCTCGTTTGACTCCCTCTCACCTACACGCACACAAACTGAAGAATTATCAAATCCTTACAGTGTGGAAGCAGCCCATCAAGTCCATACAGCATCCCCCCCAGAGCCAGCCTAGCCTTGTAACCCTGCATTTCTCATGGTTACTCCACCTAGCCTTGGACACTGTGAACTCTCCGACCTATCACCTTCACCCCCAATGTCATCTGCCTATCACATTCCCAGCTGTCTTCCCCCCCAGTCCCACCCCCCTCCCATTTATCTCTCAGCCCCCTTGGGTCACAAGCCTCATTCCTGATGAAGACCTTGTGCTCGAAACGTCGACTCCCCTACTCCTCGGACGCTGCCCGACCAGCTGTGCTTTTCCAGCACCACACTCTTCGATGGCAGTTTAGCACGGCCAATCACCTGACCTGCACATATTTGGAGTGTGGGAGGAAACCCACACAGACACGGGGAGAATGTGCAAACTCCACACAGGTGGGAATTGAACCCGGGTCCCTGGTACTGTGAGGCAGCAGTGAGAATCATTGTACCAAAGATACAATATAAAAGCAAGTCTTTACTTTTATACATTGATCCTTCTTAGAGTCATAGAGATGTACAGCATGGAAGCAGACCCTTCGGTCCAACCCGTCCATGCCGACCAGATATCCCAACCCAATCTAGTCCCACCTGCCAGCACCCAGCCCATATCCCTCCAAACCCTTCCTATTCATATACCCATCCAAATGCCTCTTACATGTTGCAATTGTACCAGCTTCCACCACATCCTCTGGCAGCTCATTCCATACACGCACCACCCTCTGTGTGAAAAAATTGCCCCTTAGGTCTCTTTTATATCTTTCCCCTCTCACCCTAAACCTATGCCCTCTGGTTCTGGACTCCCCCACCCCAGGGAAAAGACTTTGCCTATTTATCTATTTATCCTATCCATGCCCCTCATAATTTTGTAAACCTCTATAAGGTCACCCCTCAGCCTCCGATGCTCCAGGGAAAACAGCCCCAGCCTGTTCAGCCTCTCCCTGTAGCTCAGATCCTCCAACCCTGGCAACATCCAGGGTTATTAGAAGTAACAGAATCTGTTACTCTGAAACTTGCCTTTGTAGGTATAGAGGAGAAAGTGAGGTCTGCAAATGCTGGAGATCAGAGCCGAAAATGTGTTGCTGGAAAAGCGCAGCAGGTCAGGCAGTATCCAAGGAACAGGAAATTCGACGTTTCAGGCATAAGCCCGAAGCCCTGAAGAAGGGCTTATGCCCGAGACGTCGAATTTCCTGTTCCTTGGATACTGCCTGACCTGCTGCGCTTTTCCAGCAACACATTTTCAGCTTTGTAGGTATAGAGTCTGCTTTGGAGTAATGCCTCTCCTTTCACACATAACGGAAGCAGCGTTCAGTGTATAGACAAACCCGGTCAGCGAGCACAGGGGCCTTAGCTGAGTGGAGATCACTGTGAGTGACAACATGGGCCACACACTTTAGCATCGACTGACATTTACAGAGGATGGAATTTGGGAGGCTCACTGAGTCTAACATGCAATAGTCAACCTGAAAACACAAAGTGGGGTCCCAGCAGCAGACGAGTTGGCCCAAGGTTCAGGGACATTATGGAGATGGGAATAAGTAGACTTACTAAGGGAGTAAGATGGAGACTCACTCTGAGATCAAATATGACTAATGATAAAAATGATCACAGGGATGAGAGGCTTGGCATATGAGAAATAGTTGAGGACTCTGGGTCTGTACTTGATGGAGTTTAGGAGCATGGGGGGGTGGGAATCCGACTGAAACTTACAGAATACTGAGAGGCCTGGGTAGAGTGGATGTGGAGAAGATGTTTCATTAGCAGGAGACACCAGGGCCCAAGGGCACAGCCTCAGAGTGAAGGGACGTCCCTTTAGAACTGGGATGAGGAGGAATTTCTTCAGCCAGAGGGGGGCGAATCTGTGGAACTCAATGCTGCAGAGGGCTATGGAGGCCAAGTCATGGAGTGTATTTAAGATGGAGATAGATAGGTTTGTGATTAGTGAAGGGATCAGGGGTTACAGGGAGAATGGGTTTGAGAAACATGTCAGCCATGATCCAAAGGTGGAGCAGATTCAATGGGCTGAATGGCCTAATTCTACTCTTGTATCTCATGGTCTTACAGAGAGGTGTAGTGTGTGTCATCAGGAAACAGAGTTTGGAGTGGGGTTGGAAAATAGTGTCTGTAATCTCCCCAGTAGTCAGCAGAGAAAGGTTTCTGCTCATTCAGCACTGGATGCTGGATAACCCAGCAACATGTGAACTGGGGGAGGGAGGAGGCCGTTCAGCCCCTCAAGCCTGCACCACCAATGAACACAATCATGGCTGATCTCCCTAAATGTGGAGGGTTGGAAAGGGAAAGAGAGAGAGACAGGTTGTGGAGAGTGTGGGTGAGGTTGGGGGTTATCAGCACGTGTGTGATAAAAAGCATAGCATGCTCAGATGTTGCCTTGGGACAGCATGGGGGTGTGAAGTGGGAGGGAGGTGCAAGGATAGATCCGCAGGGAAGATCAGAGGTAACAGTGTGGGAGTGGGAAGAGAAACCAATGAAGGTGATCCTTGGATCACAATACACTGCTGGATTAGAATAGGATCAGGTGATCTGTCCCACACAGGTAGGTGACTATGGAGCAGTATTGAATGAGTATTGGTTTTATTGTTATGTGTATTTTGCGGTGATCAGTACATTAAAATACCATGAAAAGGCTCCATGATTCCAGCACCGTTCTGGATAGTTTAAGAATAATAATAAAATACTAAAAAGATATAGCGTAAAGAGAGTCCATAACTGTTTCACCAGTGCCAACGCCAGAGCCAACCAATGCCAAAGGTGCTTTTCCTCAGGCGCCATCTTTCACAGCTGGGCACATCTTGCCAACCTCATGTCCACCGATGTAGCGGCCTATACCGGGTGCTCTGCCCACCCCTCTGCCAGCCGGCTGCTCACCGCTGCCAGGCACGCCAGCTGCCAGAAAAGGGCAGGTGCGGAAAGACCACCTTCATCACAAACACGTGGGAGATCAATTCTGAGTTCTTACTGCTCCAGGGCTGTGGCAGAGAACGAGGCCTGTTTGGAAGGATTGAAACATAAAGCTCCAGAAAAGACTCCCCTGTGGAACAGGCTTTGGGAGACTGGCCAGCATCCTAATTTAAGAAGCAGGATGGCCCATCTGCGCACAGCGAGAGTCCACAAAAAGCAATAGCGACCAGCTCATCGAGGATCAAACACCAATCACTGTTTCAGGCTAACCACAACATGCCCCCACACTCTTTCCTCTCCAAGCTGTGCCAGGATTTTTTTTACTAGGATGTTGCCTGGTATGGTAGGATGATCGTATGAGGAAAGGCTGAGGCACTTGGGGCTGTTTTCATTGGAGAAAAGAAGGTTTAGGGGTGACTTGATAGAGGTGTACAAGATGATTAGGGGTTTAGACAGGGTTGACCATGAGAACCTTTTTCCACGTATGGAGTCAGCTATTACGAGGGGGCATAGCTTTAATTTAAGGGGTGGTAGGTATAGGACAGATGTTAGGGGTAGATTCTTTACTCAGCGAGTCGTGAGTTCATGGGATGCCCTGCCAGTAGCAGTGGTGGACTCTGCCTCTTTATAGATAAAAACAATGACTGCAGATGCTGGAAACCAGATTCTGGATCAGTGGTGCTGGAAGAGCACAGCAGTTCAGGCAGCTTCCAGCTCTCCCTCTTTATGGGCATTTAAACGGGCATTGGATAGGCATATGGAGGAAAGTGGGCTAGTGTAGGTTAGGTGGGCTTGGATCGGCGCAACATCGAGGGCTAAAGGGCCTGTACTGCGCTGTATTTTTCTATGTTCTATGTTCTAAGGGAGCTTCGGCATCTATCCAAGAGGAAGGGTTAGGGAGGGCAGGCCTCAGTTCAACACCTCGTCTGAGAGCTGGCAAAGGTGACAGTAGGAAGGGTAGGAGAGATAATCAGTCAGGTCACTGAATTGTACGTGAACCCGCAAACGTGTGACTGACTCAAGGACACGAGTATCACTTAGCGAGGCACAGCTCACATGACAGGAGATGCAGTTTGTATCAGAGATGTTTGGGACAGTTTACCAACAGCGCATCTATCGTCCTTTCTCAGCCTGAAGTACTTGCTTAAAAAGAAAAATCAATCTTATCAAACTCGACAGAAGACAAACGCTTTCCCTTTGCCACTTTAGGACACGGTTGTTATTCAGAACAGCAAACCTACTTGAAAGCAAAATTCCTTCGGAGCTGTTGTGCAGCTGCAGTCATTGATGGTTTATTCACAGCGCTGAGAGTGGTCTGCAGAGTTAGTGGCTGTACATGGTGAAGCAATGAGGTTATATCCATCTCGGCGTGCTCTCCCTCCCCCTGGATCAGCTCTCCAGTTTTACGTTCAGACCGGATTTGCCCGTGTCTCGACACAGTGGCCTTGCTGAGCACGATTTCCAAGCTGGAGGTTGGGAAGGAATTTTTTTGGGAATTTTGGACTTCCCCAACGACTGGGCAGCGCTGACTCCCCGTCGTGTGCATCACTTCGACAGCAGTGGTCTGCTCAGAACCTGGCCTGACTGACATGTTGGTCTGTCTTCTCTGTTGGTCCAGTCAGAGGGCTCTTCATTCACAAAGTGATCAAAGTACAGGAACAGAAGCAGGCCATTCAGCCCATTGAGTCTGCTCTGTCTTTCAATGGCTGATTGTGGCTGATCTGATAATCCACAACTCCGTTTTCCTGCCTTTATCCCCATTCCCTTTGATCCCCTTACTGATTGATAAATCTGCCTGTCTCAACTTCGAATACTCTTAGCAACCCAACCTCTGTGGCCCTCTGCTGTAAAAAATTCCTTGGATTCACTCCCCTCTGGGAGAAGGAATTCCTCCGCATCCCTGTGTGACCTCTTACTCTGAGATGATGTTGTCTCATCCTAGACCCTCCCACAAGGGGAAACAACTTCCTCACATCTATCCCATCCAGCCCTCGATGGACCTTGCATCTTCAATATGGTTTCCTCTCAATCTTATAAACTCCAGTGAGTACGGGGTCCAATCTACTCGACCTCCCCTCATAAGGCAGCCCCCTCACTATGCTGAAGCAACCCATCAAACCCTCTCTGGGCTGATTCCAATGTAGCATGTCTTTCTGTTTGATATGGGGCTCAAAGCTGTTCAGTTTTCCAGCTGTGATCTGACTCATGTCTTGCTTAGCTTGAACCTCCATGTTTTTATATGCCATTCCCTTTGAAATGAAGACTACAGACACTTGCCTCCCATTAGATTGGCTTCATGAGGGTGGACCTAGGGAAAACGACTGCATCCGATGAAGTCCCTAGTTGTGTGCTCAGATCCTGTGCTGACCAACTGGTGGGAGTATTCACAGACATGGTTAACCTCTCCTTGCTACAATATGAAGCCCCCATCATCTAGAAACATCATGCATCATGCTGCAACCACTACCGCGCCGTGGTCCTGATCTCCATAATTATGACGTGCTTCGAGAAATTAGTTATAACTCACACCAACTCCATCCTACAAAACTGTTTTGATCCTTTGCAATTTGCCAACTGATACAACAGCTCCACAGCAGACACCATCTCCCTGGCACATCTGGACAACAAGGATACCTATGTCAGGCTCCTATTTATTAACTACAGTTCCGCCTTCAACACCATAATTCCAAACAAACGCATCTCTAAACTCTGAAACCTCTGTAACTGGATCCTCAACTTTCTGACCCATAGGCTGCAATCAGCAAGAATAGGAGACAACACCTCCTCCATAATAATCCTCAACAACAGTACCCTGCAGGGCTGCATCATCAACCCCTAACTTATACTCCTAACACACTCAGGACTGTGTGACCAAATTCTATCCCAAATCCATTTACAGGTTTGCTGACAACATCACCATTGTGGGTTGGATCTCAAACAATGATAAGACAGAATACAGAAAAGAGATTGAGTGTTTAGTGGTGTAAAGACAAAAATCTCTCCAATAACATCACCAAAATGAAGGAGCTGATCATTGACTTCAGGAAGCAGAGTAAAGGGCACGCCCCAATCTGCTGAGATGGAAATAGTCGAGAACGTCAAGTTCCTGGGAGTGATGATCACCAACAATCCATCCTGGTCCACTCACATCACCACGCCAGTCAAGAAAGCGTAATAATGTCTCTACTTCCTCAAGAGGCTAAGGAAATTCAGCATGCCCACAAGGACACTTCCTAGTTTTTATAGAAAGCAACCTATCCAGACAATCACAGCTTGGTAGGGCAACCACTCTTTCCCAGGCCACAAGAAATTACAGAGAGTCAGGAACTTCCCGCTGCCTCGGGAAAGCAACCAACATCATCAAAGAGCCCTCTCACCTCAGTTATACTCTCTCCCACCCTCTTCAGTCAGACAGAAGATATAAACGTTTGAATACACATATCAAACAGGTTCGAGAACAGCTTATTCCCCAGACATTTAGAACACAGAACATAGAAAAGTACGGCACAGAACAGGCCCTTTGGCCCACGATGTTGTGCCGAGGTTTAAACTGAATGTACAATATAGTAACTTAACCTACACACCCCTCAACTCACTGCTACCCATGTGCATGTCCAGCAGTCGCTTAAATGTCCCTAATGACTCTGCTTCCACCACCACCGCTGGCAACGCATTCCATGCATTCACAACTCTCTGCATAAAGAACCTACCTCTGATGTCTCCTTCTAATATCTTCAAGCTATGACTCCTTGTACCAGTCAATCCTACCCTGGGGAAAAGTCTCTGGCTATTGACTCTATCTATTTCACTCATTATCTTGTATATCTCGATCGTCTCCTCTCTTCCTCCTTCTCTCCAGAGAGAAAAGTCTGAGTTTATTCAACCTTTCTTCATAAAGCAAGCCCTCCAGTCCAGGCAGCATCCTGGTAAACCTTCTTTGCACCCTCTCCAAAGCCTCTGTATCTTTCCTATGGTAGGGCAACCAGAACTGGACACAATATTCCAAGTGTGGTCTCACCAGGGACTTGTAGAGCTGTAGCTGTGGCTCTTAAACTCGATCCCCCTGTTAATGAAAGCCAAAACACCATATGTTTTCTTAACAACCCTATCCACTTGAGTGGCAACTTTGAGGGAACTATGTACTTGCACACACAAATCCTTCTGTTCCTCCACACTGCCAAGAATCCTGTCTTTCATCCTATATTCAGCATTCGAGTTCAACCTTCCAAAATGCATCACTTCGGATTTATCCAGGTTGAACTCCGTCTGCCAATTCTCAGCCCAGCTCTGCATCCTGTCTGTCGCACTGCAGCCTGCAGTAGCCCTCTCTACAATCAACGACACCTCCAACCTTTGTATCATCTGCAAATTTACTAACCCACCCTTCAACCTCCTCATCCATGTCATTTATAAAAACTACAAAGAGCAGAGGCCCAAGAACAGAGGTCTGCAGGACCCCACTCAACACTGAACACCAGGCAGAATACTTTCCATCTACAACCACTCTCTGCCTTCTGTCAGCCAGCCAATTCTGAATCCAGATAGCCAAATCTCCCTGTATCCCATACTTCCTGACTTTATGAATGAGCCTACCATGGGGAACCTTATCAAATGCCTTGCTGAAGTCCATATACACCACATCCACTGCTTGACCGTCATCGACCTGTCTTGACACCTCCTTTGAATGGATCTCTCAAATATTAATGTTGATCCCTCTCTCTGCACCTTCTCTGCAGCTGTAACCCTGTATTCTGCACTCTGTTCTTTGATGCACTTTATATGGTACAATCTGCCTGTAGGGCACGCAAAAGAACACTTTTCACTGTATTGTGGTACATGACACAACAATAAATCAATCAACCTTATGGAACAAGTATCTTGGACTCATCAAAACTGTTACCTCCTTCATTACTTGTAGGATTTAGAATTGAACAGAGTTTAGCAGCTAAGGTCAGACCAAGGTTCAGCTGGAGGTGCAGAGAGTTAGATGTCCTTCCCTCAGGAGCCAAACTGCAGCAGTTCAAGAAGGCAGCTCACCATCACCTTCTCAAGGGCAACTAGGGACAGGCAATAAAATGTTGTCCTGTCAGAGCCATCCATGTCCCATGAGTGAATAAAAAAAGGGACGAGTCTACAGCACAGAAAAATACCCATTGCTCCTTCGAATCAAAACAACCATCTAACTATTCTAAAGCCATTTTGCAGCTCTTGGCCCATAAACTTGGCATTCCAGGCGCATATTAAAATACTTCGTCGATGTTTTGAGGGTTTCGTCCACTAACACCCTTCCTGACAAAAAGTTTGAGATTCCCACCACCCTCTGAGTGAAACAGTGTTCCCGCACATCCATGTCCCTCCTGCTGTCCAAAGCTGAGAGAGCGAGAGACACCTGTTCATACAGCCCAGTTACCCAAACTTTCATGGAATGTGTGAGAGTCACTCTCATCGCTGATCGAGACCAGAAGCCTGCATCAATGTTACAGGCTGATGTTCACAGTACAGCACCGCTGGGGTGCTGCGTGGTCAGAGGTGCCATCCTTCAGGCTGAGGTCCTGTTTGCTTTCCCAGTTGAGATCCCAAGGCAGCATTTCCAAGACCTACAGGGGCGTTGTTCTCCGTGAGCTTTTGGCAACTATTTATCCGCCAACCAGAATCACCAGGCCTCATGGGTACTGCTAATCACAAATCATAGAATCCCTGCAATGTGGAAACAGGCCATTCAGCCCAACACCAACCCTCGGAACAGCATCTCACACAGACCCATTCCCTGCATTTCTCAAAGCCAACCCCTCCAGATCTCTGGACAATATGATATAATTTCCCGTGGCAAAAGTGAGGACTGCAGATGCTGGAGATCAGAGTCTAGATTAGAGTGGTGCTGGAAAAGCACAGCAGGTCAGGCAGCATCCGAGGAGCAGGAAAATCAACGTTTCGGGCAAAGGTGTTGACGTTCCTGCTCCTCAGACGCTGCCTGACCTGCTCTGCTTTTCCAGCACCACTCTAATCTACAATTTCCATGGCCAATCTATCTACCCTGCACATCTTTGGACTGTGGGAGGAAACTGGAGCACCCGGAGGAAACTCATGCAGACGCGGGGAGAATGTGCAAACCCCACACAGACAGTCGCCCGAGGATGGAATCAAACCAAGTCCCTGGCACTGAGAGGCTGCAGTGCTAACCACTGAGCCACCTTGGGTGCTTCCCTTGGGCACATTAGCTCCTATGTTTCAAGATTGGGTGCACCTCAAGAAATAGTTCACAAAATTGTGACAGTGCAGAGGGAGGGCAAATGGCCCATTTTGTCTGCACTGGCTGTGTTTCTTTGTTCATTCATGGGATGAGGGCATCACTAAGGCAGCATTTATTAAGAGTTAACCACATTGCTGTGGGTCTGGATTCACATGGAGGCTGCCCTTCGAGCCTGCACCACCATTCAATATGATGATGGCTGACCACCTGATGAAGGGCTTATGCCCGAAACGTCGAATTTCCTGCTCCTTGGATGCTGCCTGACCTGCTGCGCTTTTCCAGCAATACATTTTCAGCTCTGATACTCCAGCATCTGCAGACCTCACTTTCTCCACACAATCTGAATCTCCCACTCCCCCTTCCTCTCCAGTCCCTCCGATCCCTTTAGCCGCAAGGACCATGTCCAGCTCCATCTTGAATATATCGAATGAACTGGCTCCTGCAGCTTCCTGTTGGAGAGAATTACACAGGATCACAACTCTCCGAGTGAAGAAATTCTTCCTCATCCCAGCCCTGAATGGCTTACCCCTTATTCTTAGACTGTGACCCCTCACTCTGAACTTCCCCAACATCCGGAACATTCTTCCTGCATCTAGCCTGTCCTGTCCCATCAGGATTTTATATGTTTCTATGAAAACCCCCCTCATTCTTCGGAATCCCAATGAGTCCAAGCCCAGTTGATCCATTCCTCCTTCATGTGTCAGTCCTGCCATCCCGGGAAGCAGTCTGGTGAATCTTCACTGGACTCCCTCAAATTAGCAAGAATGTCCTTCCTCAGACTAGGAGATCAAAACTGCACACAATACTCAAGGTGAGGCCTCGCTAAGGTCCTGTATAACTGCAGCATGACATCCTTACTCCGATACTTGAACCCTCGCACTATGAGGGGCAGCATGCCATTAGCTTTCCTCACTGCCTGCCAACCTTCAGTGACTGTCCCACCAGGTCTCATTGTACCTCCCCTTTTCCTGAACTGCCCCCATTCAGATAATAATCTGCTTTCCTGTTTTTGTAACCAGGTGGATAACCTCACCTTTATCCACATTATAGTGCATTTGCCAAGTATTTGCCCACACAGTCCAAGGCACCCTGCAGCCCCTTAGCATCCTCCTCACAGCACACACTGCCATCCAGCTAAGACTAACAGTCACAGCTTCTCTGTAGGGGAAGAGTAGAGGATATCCTGTCTCACAGCATGGTTAGTTAGCTCAGGAAGCAAGTCATCTGATCAGAGGCTGGAAGTTGGAATACAGCTGGCTTGTCACTTGCTCTGGTCTGATCCTCAGCGAGGTGTTTGTCAACAGGTTCATTTGTCATTGTGAGGGAACAAGTTTTGCAGGTTTCTTTCGCCATGTGCTTTGCTGTAACATTGGGTACATTCCATTGTTGGAATTACTTTGGACTAGCCATGTCCGGAGTAAACCTGACAGACTGGGGAAAGTGGGATTAAAGGTCTACCCAATGTAAGCAGATGCCCCAGAAAGGTTTGAACACATCCATTGTAAGGTGTTGACAAGAACTTGGTGCTGTTTTTCATTGGGTGGCAGGCTGTTCCGTAAGACTGACATGAGCTCACCTCGCCTTTTCTCGGTGTTCCCACAACACTGACCTTCCCAAACTGAGCAGGCACGTCTTCACAATAATAAAAAATAACATCAGCCACAATTCCTTTTACAGCTCAGGGACATTTTGCTAAATGTTTATAAGATCTATTCTCCCTCTGATAGAATACTGAAAAGCTGCACCTTTTTCCACACAGAGAGCTGAAATGAATGTTTTATAAACCTTGCCTTCACCTTTCTGAATTGCAACGATGATTGTGTGCAGAGAGTAAGGCTATTCTGTGACAGGCCTGACAATGCTAAGGATGTAGCATTGAACGGAGGTAAACAACAATGGGATGATAAGACAGTCTGCAGTCTGCGCTTGATTTGTTTGGTTCCCATTTTGTTTTAATTGCTCTGAAACACACAAATCGTTTCTTCCCCGCTAGTCTGAATGCTACCACAATCTGCAAACTACTTGGTAATAGTCTTAAAGCAAATATTTATCAAAGACAAAAAATGATGGAGGAAGTCAGGCTTGTTGAGAATCCACCCTGTGTTTCTGCCCTTCAGTAGCCAGTGAATCTGGCTCAGGGATAGAAAGTCACACTCCAAACTTCACTCCCTTCAATAGTGGCCATGGCGTCACCACAAGCAAACGATGTCTTGTCGATGTTACTCATTCGCTACTGAGCTGAGAGTTTACTCTAACTGCTGCAGAGGGTTTGCCAACACAATACGGAACAGGCCTGACACAATGAAATTTCATGAGTGGATGAACTTGCATTGAGATAGCAGCCTTCCTTCACCCAGAATGTCCCGCTGCACCAAAAGAAGAAGGCATTCCACGGGGTCATTGGACGTTTATTTGGATAGAAATGGTGCGTGGGGTAAAGGCAGGAGACAGACAGTAAGTAAGAGAGGCAGTGGCCTACTTGGGTGATTGCTGGATTGTTAATCGTGGGGAACTGGGTTCAAATCTGGCCACAGCAAGTGTGGAACTTGAATTTAAAAAAAATCTGGAATCAACAGACTACAAATATTGTTTGTTGGGAAAACCCCATCTGGTTCACTCCATGTCCTTCAGGGAAGGAAACTATCGTCCTTACCTGGTTGGGCCTACATGTGACTCCAGACCCACAGCAACGGAATTGATTCTCACTTGCTCTCTGAGCAATAAATCCTGGCCTAGCCACTGGCAGGTTTAAAAACTATTCAGATCAACTCGCCTTACTATACACAGCTATGGGTCAAGAGCCCGAAACATCGACTCTCCTGCTCCTCAGATGCTGCCTGACTTGCTGTGCTTTTCCAGCACCACTCTTTCCCACTTTTAATCTCCAGCATCTGCAGTCCTCACTTTCTGTCAAGGGCTGGAAAAGGAGTTGGACGAAGGGCATGAATACAATGGGCCGAAGGGCCTCAGTAGTGCTGTCTGACTTAATGTCCGACGTCACAAACTGGGCGATAAATACTGGCCCAGCCAGGAGTTACCTCATCACATGAGTAAGTAAGAAACACCTTGAGTGCAGGCCATTCCCGGTGACCTCCTGCTAGCCCAGCAGCCCTTCAGCAGGGTTAGCTGCTGGAGTTCGGGAGTGCTGCCCCCTGTCTTCGCATGGCTTGTATAACATCTCCTTCCTGCAGAACGGCAGAGACATCGCTGCTCTAAGAGTCGGTGTGGACGGAATACCAGCCCTTGGTCTTAGCCTTCCTCAGTACCCCCTCAGAACAGCCAGCCTCCCCTCTGCATTCAGATCTCTGCTTTTCAACTTGACCCTCCCAGTGGTTGTCTCACAATAACAAGGTCAGATCCATTTGAAAGATGAATCATCTGAAAACAGTGCCCTGAAATTATATCCCCTGCTTGAAAGTTGGAAATGTGTAAAAACAAACCACAGTAATCGAAGGGTTAAAAATCTGCCTAGAACTGGGAGAAACCGAGGGTAATTCGGCATTGTACTGAAACACTTAGCTTCACAATGGCTTACTGCGGGGGTAAAATGTAGCTGACCATTGCTGCCTGAAAGTTGACTTGCATTTCTCTTTCCTCACTGAACTCAGCAAGGTAACGAACAAATTAGGATCTGGCTTGAGGGCCAGAATGCGGAATGCCTTGATCTAAAGCCATCACTGGGCCTCCCCCACACCCCCCTACTTTTATCTAATATAGAAAGTGATGCAACAGAGAAGGACAGTGCAACTGTGGTGGGGGTGAAAATGGAGGAGTGGCTGGGTGGGGAGGGGGATTATGGTGAGATATTGCAAGGTCAAAGCACAGCTAGCTTTAAGAAGGGACCCTGGCCAACGTCTCTAAACATCCTGGGCAGGAGGAGCATCCTGAACACACAGGAGCCAGGCAGCTGCTGCTTTGGTCAGAGCAAACACTTAGGTGGGAGATGTGGGCCCCATCGACTATCTTTGATTCCTCACTGTGAGCAGAGAATCACTCAAATGGACACAGCAGGGTGTTAACCAAACCTCACGCTCCTCGACTGGATTCCCAAGGTCCCAGGGGATGCCTTTCTTTTTGGCATTCGACAGCATTCCTGAGACCTATTTACAGTTCACAATGAGCACCAAGAATTCTACACTCGCAACAGGAGGAAACAGAGGCCGAGAATGTCGAGCCCTGTAAATGATCCCGTATAAACTTCCCGTCTCTCCATTGCAGCATCAGCTTGACTTGGGGTTGCTGGGTGCCTCTTGGTTTGATACAGATTTCTAACTGCTGCCCGGGAGCGAAATGTCCCGGAGATCAAATCCTGCCGGCCGAAGATGCATAGACCAAAAGGATCGGCAGCAACAAGCAAGTCAGGGTGAATGAAGCCATAGGCCAATATGTCGACCAGACCAGGGAGCTGGCCTGGATTATAGTCTGAGGTCAGGTTGAATAGTGTGGTGTGTGGCTGGTGAGGGGAGGTGAGGATGTCGGTAGGGAATGAGTGAGGAGGTAGGGATATTGGATGTCTATGCTGACCCCCAGGGAGGTTTTACCATCCTTAACCCTGAGTCCCATCTGACCCCATTGGATTCTCGGCCTACCCAGCCTTCAATGAGTTGTTACACAATGCCTGCCTCCCCGACCAGGCCCACATCCCCAGAAGTGAGGCACTGTGGCCCCCCCCCCCGCAATGTCAATTGGCTGCCATGGGCTGGGCACATCATTGCCATCACCAACATGAGGCTGCCTGGGCAGGTGCTCTACTCCCAGCCCTGAAACAGCAGGCGAGCCCCGGGTGGACAGGGAAAGGACTTCAGGGACACTCTCACTGGCCAAGGGGAGCGTTCCCACAGGCACCTGGGAATCACCGGCCCGAGACCGTTCAGAGTGGAGGAGGAGCATCTGGGAAGGCATCAAGCACCTCGAAGACTTGCCGTTTGGAGAACGTGGAAACCAGGAACAAACAATGCAAGGAGCAGGCTGGAGTGCCAACACTCTGCCCACCCCTTCCTACAACCACCTCCCGCCCGGTGTACAGATACCTATGGACTCACCCTGAGAGGGGTGATGGGGAGTGCAGTGAGAAATGGGGGAAGAGCAGGAGGGAGGATTCATTCTTCTGGCTGTTGGGAAATTCTACACGTTTTGTGTGCTATTCCACGTGTTAACTGCTGCCCGAGAGCAAAATGTACAGGAAACCAAATCCTGCCTGGACCATCTCTGATACCTCTCTCCCCTTCCTGGACCTCTCCATCCCCATTAATGACGACCGACTTGACACTGACATTTTTTACAAATCCACCGACTTCCACAGCTACCCACCTCTTCCCACCCTACCTCCTGCAAAAATGCCATCCATCGTATTCCCAATTCCTCCGCCTCCGCCATATCTGCTCCCAGGAGGACCAGTTCCATCACAGAACACACCAGATGGCCTTCTTCTTTAGAGACCGCAATTTCCCTTCCCACGTGGTTAAAGATGCCCTCCAACACATCTCGTCCACATCCCGCACCTCCGCTCTCAGACCCCACCCCTCAAACCGTAACAAGGACAGATTGCCCCTGGTGCTCACCTTCAACCCTACCAACCTTCGCTTAAACCAAATCATCCTCCGACATTTCTGGCCCCTCCAAAAAGACCCCACCACCAGGGATATATTTCCCTCCCCACCCATTTCTGCCTTCCACAAAGATCGTTCCCTCTGTGACTACCTGGTCAGGTCCACACCCCCCAACAACCCACCCACCCATCCTGGCACCTTCCCCTGCCACCGCAGGAATTGCAAAACATGTGCCCACACCTCCTCCCTCACCTCCATCCAAGGCCCCAAAGGAGCCTTCCACATCCATCAAAGTTTCACCTGCACATCCACCAATATCATTTATTGTATCCGTTGCTCCCGATGTGTAGACTGGACGCCTTCTCACAGAGCACTTTAGGGAACATCTCTGGGACACCCACACCAATCAACCCCACTGCCCTGTGGCCCAACATTTCAACTCCCCCTCCCACTCTGCCGAGGACATGCAGGTCCTGGGCCTCCTCCACTGCTGCTCCCTCACCACCCGATACCTGGAGGAACAACGCCTCATCTTCCGCCTTGGAGCACTTCAACCCCAGGGCATCAATGTGAACTTCACCAGTTTCCTCATTTCCCGTTCCCCCACCTTACCTCAGTTCTAAACTTCCAGCTCAGCACCATCCTCATGACCTGTCCTACCTGCCAATCTCCCTTCCCACCTGTCTGCTTCACCCTCCCCTCTGACCTATCACCTTCGTCCCAACCCCCATCCACTTGTTGTACTCTTGGCTGCCTTCTCCCCAATCCTTCCACCCTCCCATTTATCTCTCCATCCCGGAGGCTCCCTGTCTTCATTCCTGATGAAGGGCTTTTGCCCGAAACGTCGATTTTCCTGCTCCTTGGATGCTGCCTGACCTGCTGTGCTTTTCCAGCACCAGTCTAATCTAGAACATAGAACAATACAGCGCAGAACAGGCCCTTCGGCCCTCGATGTTCTGCCGACCTGTGAACTATTCTCAACTCGTCCCCCTACACTATCCCAAAATCATCCATGTGCTTATCTAAGGATTGTTTAGATCTCCCTAATGAAGCTGAGTTGACTACATTAGCAGGTAGGGCATTCCAAGCCTTTACCGCTCTCCGCATAAAGAACCTGCCTCTGGAATCTGTCTTAAATCTATCACCCTTCAATTTGTAGTTCTGCCCCCTCGTACACACTGATGTCATCATCCTAGGAAAAAGACTTTCACTGTTCACCCTATCTAATCCACTGGTCATCTTGTATGTCTCTATCAAATCCCCTCTTAGCCTTCTTTCCAATGAGAACAGACCCAAGTCTCTCAGCCTTTCCTCATAAGACATTCCCTCCAGACCAGGCAACATCCTGGTAAATCTCCTCTGCACCTTTTCCAATGCTTCCACATCCTTCCTGAAATATGGCGACCAGAACTGTACACAATATTCCAAGTGTGGCCGCACCAGCGTTTTGTATAGTTGCAGCATGATATTGCGGCTCCAGAACTCAATCCCTCTACCAATGAAACCTAACACACCGTATGCCTTCTTAACAGCACTATCCACCTGGGTGGCAACCTTCAGGGATCTATGTACATGGACTCCAAGATCCCTCTGCACATCCACACTACCAAGAATCTTTCCATTGACCCAGTACTCTGCCTTCCTGTTATTCTTCCCAAAGTGAATCACCTCACATTTACATGCATTGAACTCCATTTGCCACTTCTCAGCCCAATTCTGCAGTTTATCCAAGTTCCCCTGCAACCTGTAACATCCTTCCACACTGTTCACTATTCCACTGACTTTAGTGTCATCTGCAAATTTACTAATCCATCCACCTATGCCTGCGTCTAAGTCATTTATAAAAATGATAAACAGCAGTGGTCCCAAAACAGATCCTTGTGGCACACCACTAGTAACCGGACTCCAGGCTAAATTTTTATCCATTAACCACCACTCGCTGCCTTCTTTCAGAAAGACAGTTTATAATCCAAACTCATAAATCACCCTCAATCCCATGCCTCTACATTTTCTTTATCAGCCTACTATGTGGAACCTTATCAAAGACTTTACTGAAGTCCATGTATATCAAGTCAACTGCCCTACCCTCATCTATATGTTTGGTCACCTTCTCAAAAAACTCAATGAAGTTTGTGAGACACGGCCTGCACTTGACGAAACCATGTTGACTATCTGAAATCAAATTGTTGCTTGCTAGATGACTGTAAATCTTATCGCTTATAATCCTTTCCAAAACCTTTCCTACAACAGAAGTAAGGCTCACTGGTCTATAATTACCTGGGTCATCTCTATTGCCCTTCTCAAACAAGGGCACAACATTTGCAATCTTCCAGTCCTCTGGTACTAAACCTGGAGACAATGACAACTCAAATATCAAAGCCAAAGGCTCTGCTATCTCCTCCCTAGCTCTCCAGAGAATCCTTGGATAAATCCCATTTATCCGAGACTTGTCTACTTTCACTCCTTCTAGAATTGATGACACCTGTTTGTAACTAACCTTGATCCTTTGTGGTCTAATATCTTGAATCTCATTCTTCTCTTCTTCAATATTCTCCTTTTCCTGACTGAAAACCGATGAGAAATGTTCATTTAGCACCTCTCCGATCTCCACAGGGTCCACATTCAACTTCCCACTTCTGTCTTTGATTGGCCCTATTCCTGCCCTAATCATCCTTTTATTCCTCACATACCTATAGAAGGCTTTAGGGTTCTTCTTTATTCTATTTGCTAAAGACTGCTCGTGTCCTCTCTTTGCTCTTCTTAACACTCTCTTTAAATCCTTCCTAGCTGATCTTTAACTCTCCATCACTTCATCTGAACATCTTGCCTGATCAACACATAAGCCTCCTTCTTCTTCGCAACAAGAGATGTAATTTCTGTTGTAAACCATGGTTCCCTTACCTTATCACTTCCTCCATGCCTGACAGAGACATACCTATAAAGGACATGCAATATCTGTTCCTTAAACCAGCTCCACATTTCCATTGTCTGCATCTCCTGCATTTTGCTACCCCATCCTAAGCATCCTAATTCTTGCCTCATCGCATTATAATTGCCCTTGCCCCATTGATAACTCTTGACCTGTGCCATGCACCTATCCCTTTCCATTGCTAAACTAAACGTAACCGAATTATGGTCACTCTCTCCAAAGTGCTCACCTACCAGTAAGTCAAACACCTGGCCTGGTTCATTACCAAGCACCAGATCCAGTGTGGCCTCCCCTCTTATCTGCCCTTCAACATATTGTGTCAGGAACCCCTCCTGTACACATTGGACAAAAACTGATCCATCCGACGTACTAGGGTTACAGCCTTTCCAGTCAATGTTGGGGAAGTTAAAGTCGCCCATAATGACCACCCTGTTCTTTTCACTCTTATCCAGAATAATTCTGCCAATCCTCTCTTCCACCTCCCTGGAACTCTGCGGAGGCATAGACACATGTTAAAGGTGTCAATCCTCTACAGAGCTGGTGTAGTTTCTTTTGGTGACTTGTACCAGTAACGTACAGCTATTAGCAAGCAAGGAAGCAATGACAGGACATTTGGAAAGTCAAAAAAACAGCCCATCAGAGTCAGCGCAGTTTTATAAAGGGTCTCAAGTGTGTTTGACTAATTTCTTAGAATTCTTTGAAGGGCTCAATGGCTTATTCCTGCTTCTATTTTCTATGTAACTAGCGAGGTGGATAATGGGGCTCCTGTAGATGTACAGGATAATGGGGCTCAACCCAAAACATTAACTCTGATTTCTCTCCACAGTTGCTGCCAGACCTGCTAAGCTTTTCCAGCAATTTTACTTTTGTCTCTGATTTCCAGCATCTGCAGTCCTTCCAGTATGAAGTTATCCATTTTGCTCAGAAGAATAGAAAGGCAACTTACTCTCTAATCCAATCTTATTCAGCACGGCAAGTACACACTGCTATTTATCAAGTGTCTTCCCACCTCTTTTAAATGTAACATCACAGCCCTTCATTCTCCGCTCCCATATGCTTCTTAAATTTCCCCTCACACGTTTCAATCCTGTTCATTTCAATCACTCCTTGTGGGAATGAGTTTCATTCTCACGACCTGCAGAATAATGAACCCCCTTTGGGTTTCTTGGTAAATGTCTTACATTGATGGCGCCTGGTTATGCACACAAGAGGAAACACTCTCTCTATCCGTGCTTCCCAAACTTTCACAACAGTAAAGACCTCCATTAGGTTCCACCTCAGCCTTCTTAACTCTCCCTCCCACTCCACCGAGGACATGCAGGTCCTTGGACTCCTCCACCGGCAGAACATAACAACACGACGGCTGGAGGAGGAGCGCCTAGGAACCCTCCAACCACAAGGGATGAACTCAGATTTCTCCAGTTTCCTCATTTCCCCTCCCCCCACCTTGTCTCAGTCGGTTCCCTCAACTCAGCACCGCCCTCCTAACCTGCAATCCTCTTCCTGACCTCTCCGCCCCCACCCCACTCCGGCCTATCACCCTCACCTTGACCTCCTTCCACCTATTCCACCTCCATCACCCCTCCCCCAAGTCCCTCCTCCCTACCTTTTATCTTAGTCTGCTTGGCTACTCTCTCTCATTCCTGATGAAGGGCTTATGCTCGAAACGTCTGAATTCCCTATTCCTGAGATGCTGCCTAACCTGCTGTGCTTTAACCAGCAACACATTTTCAGCTGTGATCTCCAGCATCTGCAGACCTCATTTTTTACTCGTTCTTCTCTCAAGAGAAAGCCAACCTGTACATACCTTGCTGGCATGTGCCCCTCCTGCAATTCTGGGATCAAATGTAAATACCGTCTTGCTCCCGTGGGATATGATGGCTTTTATTGGCGGACTATTAATCTGGAGACTGATGATGTTCTGGGAGCCCAGGTTCAAATCCCACCACAGCAAACGGTGGAATTTGAATCCAATAAAAATCTGGAAATAAAACGTCCAATGATGTCCCTGAAACTGATGCCAATTGTTGGTTCACAAACGCCAGTTAGGGAAGGAATCTGCCATCCTTACCAGGCCTGGCCTGATCAACAGCAACGTGGCTGACTTTTAACTGCCCTCTGGGCAATTAGGGATGGGCAATAAATGATGCCCTCATCATGTTCATGAATAAATAAAAAGCCTGGAACTTTTGAACTTGTGTCTTGACAGGGTTAGTCCCAGCTTCGGAATGATTCAATCCAATGACCTTTCCACTGGGTGGCCCAGTGGCTCAGTGGTTAGCACCGCTGCCTCACAGCGCCAGGGACCTGGGTCCAATTCCAGCCTCGGGTGACTGTCTGTGTGGAGTTTGCACATCCTCCCCGTGTCTGTGCGGGTTTGCTCTGGTTTCCTCCCACAGTTGAAAGATGTGCAGGTTAACTGTGGGGAATGTAGGGTAGGGGGCTGGGTTGCTCTTTAGAGTTACGAACTCGATGGGCTGAAAGGCCTGCTTCCACACTGTAGGG
Source organism: Hemiscyllium ocellatum (assembly GCF_020745735.1). NCBI lineage: Eukaryota > Metazoa > Chordata > Chondrichthyes > Orectolobiformes > Hemiscylliidae > Hemiscyllium > Hemiscyllium ocellatum. The sequence goes on from NC_083405.1 coordinate 127,097,973, forward strand.
TTTCTATGATGATAATAATATGTACACTTCTCGATGAACTGCTGTCAAACCTGCAGCATTGCAATATTTTCACCACTATGTCCCCACCATGCTGTCGTCTCTGGTATGATCACAGCCATCTTGAAGCAGCGACAGCATTGTCACTTCCTCCCGGATCAGTTCCAGAGGACTTTCAGAATCTACACCCCCTGCAGGGTGTTGTCCCTTTCAGAAGGGCAATTGCCTTGTGACATTTAGTCCCCATCTGACTTGCTCAACCCCTCAACAGTGCAGGGACCATTGGCCCAATTTCCAACCTGTGAAACCAACCTGTCCACCCACTTACCCTTGGAGTAACCGCCAGATATACATACGGCCAGGGGGTAAGGGTACCAGCATGGAAACCTCTCCCTGTTTCTCAACATGACCCTGAAGACACTTTGGCAGATTCAGAGAGAAGGTCAATGTACAAAGTCAATGGATGGAGGTTAAGGAATAGAAGGGTGGGGGCACGGAGGGGGAAGCACTCACTGGATGTGGTTCTGCTGGATATTGTTTGGATTTGATTTGATTTATTATTGCCATGTGTACTGTGATACAGTGAAAAGTATTGTTGTGCCTGCTAACCCAGTCAAATCATCCCTTACATCAAGGTAATAGGACAGAACACTGCATATAGTGTTACAGTGACAGGGAAGGTACAGAGAAAGATCAACTCTACAATATGAGAGGTCCGTTCATAAGTCTGACAACAGCTGTTCTGGAAGAAGCTGTTCATGAATCTGTTAGAACGTGTTTTCAAACTTTTTTACCACTTCTGCCCAATGGAAGAGGGTTGGAAAGATTATAACCAGGGTGGGAGAGGTCTTTGGTGATGTTGGTTGCTTTCCTGAGGCAGTGAGATGTGTAGATGGAGTCAATGGTTGGAAGGCTAGATTGTGTGATGGACTGGGCTGTGCTCACAACTCTGTATAATTTCTGAACTTATTATGGGGGGATCGTCATTGATGAAGCAGCTGTAGATGGTTGGGCCTAGGACACTCCCCTGAGGAACTCCTGCAGAGATGTCCTGGAGCTGAGATGACTGACCTTCAACAACCACGGCCATCTTCCTATGTGTCAGGTATGACTCTAACCACTGGAGAGTTTTTCCCCCGATACCCATCGATTACAGTTTTGCCAGGGCTCCTTGATGCCACACTCGGTAGAATACAGCCTTGAAGTCAAGGGCTGTCACTCTCACCCCTTCCCTGGAATTCAGCTCTTTTGTCCATGTTTGACCCAAGGCTGTAATGAGGTCAGGAGCTGAGTGGCAGAACCCAAACTGGGTATCACTGTGAGTTATTACTGAGCAGGTGCTGCTTGGTAGCACAGTTGGTGACACTTTCCACCACTTTACTGGTGGTCACCAGTAGACTGATGGGGTGGGAATTGGCTGGGTTAGATTGCCCTGCTTTTTATGTGCAGGACATACTTGGGCAGTTTTCCACAGTATCAGGTAGATGCCAGTGTTGAAACTGTATTGGAACAGCTTGGCTAGAGGAGTGGCAAGTTCTGGAGCACAAATCTTCAATACTACTGCTGGAATGTTGTCAGAGCCTGTAGCCTTTGCAGTATCCAGGGCCTCCAACCATTTCTTGATGTCATGTGGACTGAATCAAAATGGCTGAAGACTGGGATCTGTAATGCTGGGGACCACTGGAGGAGGCCAAGATGGATCATTCACTCGGCACTTCTGGCTGAAGATGGCTGCAAAAGCTTCAGCCTTACCTTTTGTCCTGATGTGCTGGGCTCTTCCATCATTTGTGGAGCCTCCTCTTCCAGTGAATTGTTTAATTGTCCAAAAAGACTGTACCCTCCACGACTACATTGTCAGGTTCACATCTCCTTACAACCCACCCTCCCCTCCTGGCACCTTCCCCTGCCACCGCAGGAATTGCAAAACCTATGTCCACACCTCCCTCCCACCTCCATCCAAGGCCCCAAAGGAGCCTTCCACATCCATCAGAGTTTCACCTGTCATTCCACACTGTATCTGTTGCTCCCGATGTGGTCTCTTCTACATTGGGGAGACAGGATGCATACACGCAGACCGATTCAGAGAACATCTCCGGGACATCTGCACCAACCCAACCCCATCTCCCCATGGCCCAACATCTCATTTCCCCCTCCCGTTCTGCTGAGGACATGCAGGTTCCTGGGCCTCCTCCTTCACCACCTGACACCAGGAGGAAGAACGCCTCATCTTCCGCCTCGGAACACTTCAACCCCAGGGCACCAATGTGAATTTCACCAGTTTCCTCATTTCCCCTCCCCCCCACCTTACCCCAGTTCCAACCTTCCAGCTCAGCACCGCCCTCATGACCTGTCCCACCTGTCCATCTTCCTTCCCACCTATCCGCTTCACCCTCCCTTCCGATCTATCACCATTACCCCCACTTCCATCCACCTATCACACTCTCAGCTACCTTCCGCCCAGCCCCAGCCCCTCCCATTTATCTCTCCACCCCCAAGATTCCCAAGCCTCATTCCTGATGAAGGGCTTTTGCCTGAAACGTGGATCTCCCTGCTCCTCAGAAGCGGCCTGACTGGCTGTGCTTTTCCAGCACCTCACTCTCGACTCTACCATCTTTAAGACCTACTTCATAGTCCTTACAGTTCTCTGGGCCTCCATGCGTACCTCAAATCTACATCGTAATGGTGGCTGTCTGACCATCAGAAAATCTGAGCCCTAATAGAGGGAGCTTTCTCAAAAGGCTGTGCAGGAGTGACAACAGACAAAAATTGGTCTCCGAACCACATGAGATACCAGGATGAATGGCCAAGGAAACTCCGAGGAAAGGTAGAGAGGCTTTGGAAGGGAATGTCAGAATCGAGGGTCCAGGCAGCTAACACCAATACTGCTGGTGATGAAATTTGGAGTTATGCGGCAGGCCAACACTGGAGGATTGGAGAGATCTCCAGAGGGATCCGCGGGGCTGGAGGGGGGTGACAGAGCCCTGTGCATAACAAAACCCAACTCTAATGGAACAATGGATAGCTGAAAGGCCAGCTAGTAACCTTCTCAAAGCAGGAGACCAGAATACTGCCTGCAACAACTGGTTAGAAGGCAGGCTGCACTGCTCAAAGTAGCCTCACATTGCCAAAGTAAACCACGCAAACGCTGCAGCGAACACGTTCACCTGATGGAATTAAAGAGGATAGTTCCTGTTTGTGCTGCCTCTATGATCACGGAGATATCACAACTGCATTAGCACCAAATTCAATCAAGGTCCCATCTCTGAGGAAACGGGCTATTTCTTTCGAAACACAAGGGCAGACAAAACTCCTCAACAGCCAATTAAGTAATTACAGCTGGCCTTAGATGAATTTGTAACATTTTACTTCTGGTGCTCAACACTCTGTTGAGACGTGCTTCCAGCATCTGGTCAAATTTGTAAGAGCTGCTTGGTATTTTACATCTAACTCCGTGGCCAGATTTTCCATTCAAATGGTTTCCTTATTGGAGTGGGCAAATGTGAACGGCCCGTGCAAGTTGCCCTGGTGGGGGAATATGGCCGTTGCCATTGAATTGGGTGTATTTTCATTGACACTAATGCAACAATTAGAGTAATTAGCACCATTCTGTCTTATCCATGTGGTGTTAAACATCGCTTTAACGCAGCAGCAGTCATGAAGATAATGTCAAACTTGTGTGAAGAGGCCAGGTTGGCACCTACTCAATTCCTCGCGCGAAAAGAAAAGGGATTGCTAGCTATCTCAAAGCTGGTCATGATGTTTTAACTCATTTTGTATGAACACGTCTATTTGCTTTCATTCCCACACAGGGAATGGCAGGAGACGTGATGCAATATAGAACACAAAAGAGTTGCCACACAAAGAAACTGGAAGGGTCAGTATGCTTTCTGTCAACCCTACACAGCGTGAGTGTAGGAAGGATGTTCCCAATGACCAGGGACTTCAAAACCATGGCCCACTGTCTTAAACGTATGGGTAGATCATTTAGGACTGAAGTGAGGAGAAATTTCTTCACTCGTAGCGTGGTGAGCCTGTGAAATTCTCTGCTACAGACCAGTGGTTGAAGCCATAACATTGAACACTTTCAAGAAGGACTCAGTGTTTGGCACTGCTGCCTCACAGCGCCAGGGACCCAGGTTCAATTTCACCCTTAGGTGACTGTATAGAGTTTGTAAATTTTCCCTGTGTCTGCGTGGGTTTCCTCCAGCTGCTCCGATTTCTTCCAACAGTCCAATGATGTGCAGGATAGGGTGGATTGGCCGTGCTAAATAGCCCCAGAGTGCCCAGGGATGTGCAGGTTCGGGTGGATTGGCCGTGCTACATAGCCCCAGAGTGCCCAGGGATATGCAGGGTAGGGTGGATTCGACTGGGAAAACACTACTATCATAGGACAAGCCAGACAGAGAACAGCCAGGGAATTCCTAGAGGCATGGCATTCATCCACAAACTCCATCAACAAACACATCGACCTGGACCCAATATACCAACCACTACAGCGGACAGCTGAAACTGACACCCGGAAGCGGCAAGGACAGACCACTATAAATACTGGAAGAAACATCAAAGAAGCGCTTCGCAGGAGGCTCCAGAGCACTGATGATGTCTCCTAGCCAGGGGACGAAACGTTTGCAACAAAAACTTCCAGCTCGGCGAACAGAACCACAACAACAAGCACCCGAGCTACAAATCTTCGCACAAACCTTGAGCCCCAGAGTGCCCAGGGATATGCAGGGTAGGGTGGATTGGCCATGCTAAATTGCCCCAGAGTGCCCAGGGATGTGCAAGTTCGGGTGGATTGGCCGTGCTAAATAGCCCCAGAGTGCCCAGGGATATGCAGGGTAGGGTGGATTGGCCGTGCTAAATAGCCCCAGAGTGCCCAGGCATGTACAGGCTAAGTGGATTCCAGGGATAGGGTGAGTCTGAATGGGATGTCCTTCAGTGGGTGAGTGTAGACTTGATAGGCTGAATGGCCTGCTTCCACATTGTAGGGTTTCTAAGGAGCTAAATTTCCTTTTAAGAACTGAAGGTAATGGGGAGAAAGCAGCAACAAGATAATGTGATAGATGTACGGTCATGATTGCATCAAATGGTGGAGAGGGGCCGAATGGTCTATTTTTGCTCTTAACTTTTTATGTTTCTGTCACAAACAGTTTATAATCACACCACAAAGCTTAACAGGGTACACCAAGATTGGAGAGGCTGGGGTTCACTTCCATGTGCTGCTAAGGTATAAACAGTTTGACAGAAAATATCGATAACGGGACTAGAGTTACCTGTAGGCCTGACCAAACAGGGAGGGCTGATAGCTTCCCCTTTGCAGGACACTTGTGAAGAAACCGACCAGGATTACTTGCAAACCAAACAGAGTAAGCAACAAATGATGGGCAGAGCTTAGCGAGCCCACAGCTAACGGATCAGATCTACGTTCTGTAGTCCTGCCACATCCGGTCGTGAATGATGGTGGACAGTTAAAGAACTCTCTACCGACACTCATTCTCAGCAGTGTGTACCAACTACGAGTTGCGCTGTAGGAATCCACCAAGGATTCTCAGACAGCACCTTCCGAACTCACAACCACTTCCATCTCGAAGGACAGGGTAAGCAGATACCTCCTGCAAGTTCCCCCGCAATCACAGAATCATAGAACCCCTACAGCATGAAAGCAGGCCATTTGACCCTTTGAGTCCACACTGACACTCTGAAGAACATCCGAGCCAAACCCACCCCCTACCCGATCCCTGTAACCCTGCATTTCCCATGGCTAGAGTCGAGATGTGGTGCTGGTCAGGCAGGTCATAGTGGGTCAGGCAGCATCAGAGGAGCAGGAGAGTCAATTCAGGCATAAGCCCTTCACGTTCCTTATGCCCGAAACATTGATTTTCCTGCTCCTCGGATGCTGCCTGACCTGCTATGACCTGCTATGACCTGCCTGACCAGCACCACACTCTCGATTCTGATTTCCAACATCTGCAGTCCTCGCTCTCTGCTATTCCCCATGGCTAACCCACTTAGCCTGCCCGTCCTTTGGACTTGGAAACATGTTGGCGTTCCTGCACTGATGCTGGGTCAGAATCCTGGAATTCCCTCTCTCAGGGCAGTAAGGGTCAACCCACAGCAGGTGGACTGCAGTAGTTCAAGAAGGCAGCTCTACCCCACCTTCTCAAGGGGCAACTAGGGATGGGCAACAGATGCTGGGGCCATCCTGAAATGCCCACATCCCATGAATGAAAAATGAAAATAATTTATGAAGCATTTCAAAAACTTGTTTTGGGAATTTGCTTCTGTGATTAGCCCTGAAATGATCGGATTCAGATTTCTATTGTAAGGATTAAAGTCTCAGACTGTGGTGCAGTTGAGGAACAGCCTCTCCATTGTGGAAAATGGAGGGGGAGGAGACTGAAGATTGAAAGTCACAGTTCGAGCACAGACTTGAGCATTTCTTGCTGGACTGGAATAGGGGGTTGAGTTCTGTTTGTTACACACACTGAGGTAGCCCATATAAACCAGCAGCAACCTGGTGGGGGTGAAACTCAGGGTGTGCAGATTAAACGCTGTAGGAGCATGTCTGAACATTGTGGATTCATTTGGGTAGCTACTGTATCCTTTTGGAGAGGCAAGGGTTCTGAATCTGGTCCCAGGACACCTTTGGGAGAGGGGAGGTGGCCTGAGGTAATTAGTTAATTATGAACGTTTGTGAAAATTGCACATAGTCACTAACTGGGCTGACACAGTTAGTGGGCACTACTGTCCCACAGCACCAGGGATCCAGGTACGATTCCAGCCTTGGGTGACTGTCTGTGTGGAGTTTGCACATTCTCCCTGTGTCTGTGTGAGTTTCCTCTGGGTGCTCCGGTTTCCTCCCACAATCCAAAGATGTGCAGGTCAGGTGAATAGGCCATGCTGAAGTGTTCAGGGATGGGAAGCTAGGTGGGTTAGTCAGGGTACAAGTTGGGATATAAGGGAGTGGGACAGTCTTCAGGGGTGAGTGTGGACTTGATGGGTCAAATGGCCTGCTTCTACACAGTAAGGATTCTGTGACCTGTCAAAATATCAGGTAACCTGCTCAAAAACACCTGCAATAAGTATCAAAAGGACCTGTGAAAAGCAAATACCTGTCGAAGGCACTAGCCAAAAGTGACAAGGTATTTAAAACTTCTGCTTTTTAATATTTTAATAAAAGCCTTTTCCTAATTGAGTCCTGGGATGTGGACATCACTGACCAGGCTAGTAATCTTGTACTAACTCCTATTTGCCCCAAAGAGGGCACCAGTGAGCAGCCTTCATGAACCATCATAGTCCTGGCATGGAGGGACACCCATGTTAAGAACACTGTGATTGTTTTACCCAGCAACAGTGATATAGTTTTGAGTCACGATGGTACATGGCTGTCAGTTCAGCTTCTAGCCATTTATATAGCAATGCAATTAACACAATGTTTTATTATTATGGAAAGAACCCAGGCACAGGCTTGGTGGGGGCTGAAGGGCCTGCTCTTGTGCTGTACTGTGCTTTATGTTTGAGACCCACAATGGAACGATTATGATCTGACTGGGGACCAGCAACTTATCTTCAAATACACAGCCAGGTTCCTTTAATAAACACAGAACAGTTGTTTTATTATAAACAACATTCATTCAGTGGCAATGACAACCTGGGTAACACAATTACGTTGTAATAAGAAAATATAAATGCTTATCTCTGAAAATAATCCAAAGCATGCAGACACACACACACATACACACACACACACACACACAGACACACACACACACACACACACACACATACACACACACACACACACAGACACTCAGGCGCACACACACACACGTACACAGACACTCAGGCACACACACCCTTACACAGATGCAGACACACATATACACACACACACACACACACACACACCCTTATACAAAGACACACACACATGCACACACACACACTCACATATACATGCACTCATACACAGACACACGTGCACACACAACACACACACAGACTCACACTCATATGTGCGCGCACACATACACAGACACAGACACAGACACAGATAGGCATGCGCATGTTCGCACACACACACATACGCACACAATAAAAAGGAAAAATGGATTGCTCTCTGTGAAGAGCCACATTTGGGAAGAAAAAGCCCAATTTTGGCCAGAAAGTCTTCGGTGTTGACAGCGTGATAAAGGATAATGTTCAGATGGCTTTCTGTCTGCCATTCTGGTACTCAGAGGTGGATGCCATGTGGGCATGTGACCAGAACATTTGCCAACAAGGTATTCAGCATTATCCCAGGCAGCTATCAGGGAGACACTGCTGGGCTTCAGTCTGGACCAGGGCTCCCACATGCACCTAACACGAGAGGGCTATCAGAAACCGGACAGCTCGACTGGGTAGCTCTTCCGCTTTCTCTCAGATTGGGCATTGACTGACTCATCCAAACAATCTCTGCGGCAGAAGCGAAGAGCTGGCATATAAGAAGTGTTTAGATGTGCACTTGCAATGCCAAGGCAGAGAGACTGTGGGCCAAGTGCTAGAAAATGGGACCAGAATGGGATAGGTGGCTGTTTTCACCAAGACAGATGGCATGGGTTAAAGGGCCATTTTCTGCACTGGAGGTCTCTATGGCTCTATGTCAATGGTAAATCCGGGAGGGGGAGGTCTGCTTTAAACACGTAACTATCGCAAAGCATGCATCTTCCAAGGAATGTCTTGTTGAAGAACATGATCCTTTAAAGATATCCTTTCATAAGTCCAATTGTTTAAAATGGTACCAACTTGTCCATCAGGCTATGTCACGCTTTGAGGCGAAACATCTCAATGATGAGACAGAGAAGGAAAGTGTAGGAAACAATCCTGCACTCTGAATCCCAGTGCCTTGTGGGATGTGCTGTCCCATGTGTCCAATACGCTGCAGCTCAAGAGTCAACTATTCAGTCACATGTCCCTGAGTGGCCACCATCCTGAAGCTCACACCAACAATGGGTGACAACTGCAGATAAACGCACAGTTTTCCGTCAGTGTGACGGCATCAATTAAAGCAGCCGGTGACATCTTCGCAAACCTGCGATTAAATAAATGTACGGGCCTTTAAAAACAGCTGCTCAAGCTCTCAGTGCCGGAGCAGGAAGCATCAGCCTGAATGAAGGCTGCTGATCAAGGACAGATAAATAAAGGAATCCATGGGCCAGCGATAAAGCATCTGTGAGTCAGCGGCTTTACCAATTCTGGATTACACGTGACTCCAGTTCCAAGCTGCCTGGTTGACTCATAATGTGCTCATGGAAACCAGGGATGGCAAGTTAGGACCTGCCTGGCTAGTATCATCACACCTTTAAACACTTTCTATAAGTTGATTGGTTTTAAACCGATAAAGATCCCAAATTCTAATTAACTAGCTTTTGCCTATTGGAATCATTGAAGATATTCTCAAATTCATTGCACCCCCAGACACCTCATTGAGTCATAGAGGCCTCCAGAACAGAAAAAGGCCCTTCGGCCTATCAGGTCCATGCAGGTCATAAACATCACTACTGTGAAGGAAAGGAGAGGTGTTTCCATTATGCTTTATCTGCCTTCAGACCAGTAAGAGAAAGAGAGAGAGCGCCAAAAGTGGACATATAGTCCACTGAAAATGAGGCTGGAGGATTAGTAAAGGAAGGACAAAGAAATGGCTGGGGAACTGAACAGGTACCTTGCATCAATCCTTATGGTGGAAGACACCAGCAGCATATCAGAACTTCAAGAGAGTCAGGGACGGAAGTGAGTGTAATGGCCGTCATTACATTGGGGAACTGAAAATTCTAAAGGGAATAAGTCATAGAATCATAGAGATGTACAGCATGGAAACAGACCCTTTGGGCCAACCCGTCCATGCCGACCAGATATCCTAAATCAATCTCGCTCCATTTGCCAGCATTTGGCCCATATCCCTCCAAACCCTTCCTATTCATGTACTCATCCAGATGCCTTTTAAAGGTTGTAATTGTACAAGTCTCTACCACTTCCTCTGGCAGCTTTTTTCATATACGTACCACCCTCTGTGTGAAAAAGTTGCCCCTTTTTCTATTTTTCCCCTCTCACCCTAAACCTATGCCTTCCATATGCCCACTCTTGGCTCTCTCTCTCTCACTCTCTCTCTTTCTCTTACTGGTCTGAAGGCAGATAAAGCATAATGGAAACACCCCTCCTTTCCTTCACAGGAGTGATGTGGGATCTCCTACATTTGCAAGGAAGGGTAGATGTGGTGGACTGAGAGAGTGCACCTCTCTTGGTAACACACAGGAAAACCTGCTTTTGTATTTGTTCTTGTGTCCTGCAGCAGAATTTCAACTCATGACCTTTCTCAGTCCAATATCACTCGACAAATCACTGCTGACATTCCATTCCACTCTGGGTGCAGGGTCTTGCCAGCAGCTCAGGTACATTTTATCACAATAGACAGAATCCTGCAGAGAAACTTGCTCCTAATACATTATGTTATATAACATTTAGAGGATCATTTTTAAAAAAAATTTATCTTTCAGGGAAAAAAGACTTTGTCTAGTTATCCTATCCATGCCCCTCATGATTTTATAAACCTTTATATTGTCACCCCTCAGCCTCCAACGCTCCAGGGAAAGCAGCCCCAGCCTATTCAACCTCTCCCTATACCTCAAATCCTCCAACCCTGGCAACATCCCCTTGTAAATCTTTTCACAACATCCTTCAGATAGGAAGGAGACCAGAATTGCACGCAATATTCCAACAGTGGCCTAACCAATGTCCTGTACAGCCACAACATGACTTCCCAACTCCTGTACAAAATGCTCTGACCAATAAATGAAAGCACACCCAACACCCTCTTCACTATCCTATCTGCCTGCGACTCCATTTTCAAGGAGCTATGAACCTGTACTCCAAGGTCTCTTTGTTCAGCAACACTCCCTAGGACCTTACCATTAAGTGTATAAGTCCTGCTAAGATTTGTTTTTCCAAAATGCAGCACCTCGCATTTATCTGAATTAAACTCCATCTGCCACTCCTCAGCCCATTGGCCCATCTGATCAAGACCCTGTTGTCCGGATTGGATGGACTGCACCCCAGAGTTCTGAAAGAAATTGCTGAGGAGATTGTAGAGACATTGATGATGATCTTTTTGGAATCACTGGAGCCCGAGGTTAAGAAAATGCCTAATTTCATACCCCTGTTTAAGAAAATTAAAGATCACACAATACCAGATTGAAGTCCAACAGGTTTATTTGGAAGCTGCTCTTTCATCAATACTTCCAAATAAACCTGTTGGCCTATAACCTGGGATTGTGTGATTTTTAACCTTGTCCACCCCAGTCGAACACTGGTTCCTCCAAATCCTGTTTAAGAAGTGAGAGAGGCAGGAAATGGGAAATAATAGGCCAGTTAGCCTGACCTCAGTTGTTGGTAAGATTTTAGAGTCCATTGTAGAGTATTGAGTGCTGAGTAAAACAGGGCTTAGTCTGCACAGCTTCATCAAGGAGAGTGCATGCCTGATAAATCTGTTAGAATTCATTAGACAAAAGAGGATGTTTATTTGGATTTCCAGAAGGCCTTTGGTAAGCTGCTGCTAAATAAGAACAAAGTCCATGGTGTTAGGGGCAAGGTACCGGCGTGGATAGAGGATTGGCTGACTGGCAGAAGGCAGAGAGTGGGGATAAAGGGGTCTTTTTCAGAATGGCAGCCAGTGACTAGAGGAGTTCTGCAGGGCTGTGTGTTAGGACCACAACTGTACATGTTATACATTAACAATCTGGACAAAGGGACTGAGGGCATTGTTGCTATGTTTGCAGATGACACAAAGACAGGTGGAGGGCCAGGTAATGTTGAGGAAGGGAGGGAGGCTGCAGAAGGACTTGGATAGGCTCAGACAGTGGGCAAAGAAGTGGCAGATGGAATACGGTGTGGGAAAGTGCGAGGTTATGCACTTTGGTCAGAAGAATAGAAGCGTAGACAACTTTCTAAACGAGAAAAGGCTTCGGAAATTGGAAGCACAAAGGGCTTTGGGATTCCTAGTTTAGGATTTTCTTAAGGTTAACGTGTAGGTTCAGTTGGCAGTTAGGAAAGCAAATGCAACGTCGGCATTAATTTTGAGAGGGTCAGAATGCAAGTGCAAAGATATATTGCTGAGGCTATATAATGCTCCGGTCAGACAATAATAATTCTAATATTTGAAATATTGTGAGCAGTCTTTGGCTGTGTATCTAAGGAAAGGTGTGCTGGTGATGGAGTGGTTCTAGAGGAATGATCCCAGGGAGGAAGGACTTGCCAGAGGCAGAGCAGTGGAGGACTCTGGGTCTGTACTCAATGGAGTTCAGAAGGATGAGGGAGATTTGATTGAAACGTACAGAATACTGAGAGGCCTGGAGAGAGTGGACGTGGAAAAAAATGTTTCCACTAAAAGGAGAGATTAGGGTGGGTGGGAGGCGGTGGTGGTCACAGCCTCAGAGTGAATGGATGACCCTTTAGAACTGAGATGAGGAGATATTTCTTCATGCAGAGTGGTTAATCTTTGGAACCCATTGCCACAGAGGGCTGTGGAGGCCAAGTCAGTTTGTATATTTAAGACAGACAGAGATAGATTCTTGATTAGTAAGGGGATGAAGGGTTACAGGGAGAAGGCAGGAGAACGGGGTTGTGAAACATGTCGGGCAATATTGAACTGATAGAGCACACCTAATGGGCTCATTTGCTCCTGTATCTAATCGTCTTATGGTTGTGTCTGATATTTTTCACAAAAACAGATTATCTGATCATCATCTTATTATTAAAATCATGTTTATGCAAACTGGCTGTTATTTATGTGTAAATTGGCTGTCATATTTCCCACGTTGAAGAACGCCCACAGATCGTGAAAGGCTTTGTATGAAGGGAAGGTATATTTTTGTAACAACTGCATGGCCTTTAGGGTGAACTGTCCTAGGCTTGTTGGTGGGACAGTCTTCTGCCATCCCTCGCCTCCAGCTTTGTGGATCATTGAATCATAGAGTTCATACAAAGGATCCAGCATGGAAGGCAGCCATCTGTCCCATTGAGTTCTCTACAAGGGTAATGGAGAGGCCCCACATCTAAGTGGTTCATGACACTTGCCAACAGACCTCAACTAGAGAGAGAGAGATTGGGCAGCTGACTTCATCCAGTGCTCCTATCGGGGGGGGTGACCAAGAATCATTCTTTAAAGGGGGCAAGGTTCTGAAAGGGTTAATGCTGAGGAGTGCATCAAGAACCAATCAGTATGAGGATGACACCTAGGCAGGGTTAAGCCTTGGATCTTGAAGGAGCATGATCCAACACTGAGGTTTCCCTCAGACCCTGGAGATTATAAGAGGATTAGCATTTTAAACAGTAGAGTTATATGCCACACATTACAATGGTTTAGCTAGAGTCTATGTTCTTGTGATAAATAGTCATTCTTGTTAAGTCCAGAAACCGGGTCGGTGCTTTCCGTTGGCCTGAGTATAGAGTAAACTGGGGGTCAATTGGAGAATTTTGCACACTTTTAACACTTTGTCTTTATAATGAGTCCATGAATAGGATTTCCAGCATGCTACCCCAGTGGGTGATGATGAATGTTGGTGAAGATTCATCTTGAAGCATGGCCATTTAACCGCAACTGTTGTGACCCAAAGATTCTTCAGATGCAGTTTTAAGAGGACCACTCAAGGACTCAGTTAGCAGGTATGGACTCACGGTATTGCTACAGTATGGAATCAGGCCATTCACCCCATACCAACACCTCGAAGAGCATCCCACCCATACCCACACCTCCCCCTCCACCCTATAACCTTGCATTTCCCATGGCTAACCCATCTATCCTGCACACTGTAGGCAATTTAGCATGGCCAATCCTGCACATCTTTGAAGGAAACCAGAGCACCCAGAGAAAACTCACACAGACACGGGGAGAATGTGCAAACTCCACAAAGACAGTGGCCTGGGCAGGAATCGAACCCGGGTCCCTGGCGCTGTGAGGCAGCAGTGCTCACCACTGAGCCACCCAGAGGAGCTGAATATTCAAAGACCTCACAGAATTGAACATCCTGGTAAGTTCCTACGAGGCAGAATCTACAGCCGATGGTTAAAAAAAAACAGTTCAGACCCAATAAGAGATTGTGCAGCAGCAAGACAGTGTTGGGAACTCCCTTGATCTGGACCGTTCATCATCGAAGGCAGGTACAGATTGCATTGAGTGCTGATGCTATGCTGAAGTGAGCAAATGGAGTTCGGAGGTTCTGTCAGTAAAGATGAACTCCCTGAAGGGCAAGAGGAAATAGAGTCATAGGGTCATAGGGATGTACAGCATGGAAACAGACCCTTCGGTCCAACCCGTCCATGCTGACCAGATATCCCAACCCAATCTAGTCCCACCTGCCAGCACGTAGAAAGTGAGATGTGAGCCAAGTCCTTGCAGAGCAGAGGGAGCATCTGTGCTGTAATGAGTAGGCCCAAGCCTTGGCCACAGTGACGGAAGTCAAGGGCCACAGAAACAATTTGAAACGAGGTCATAAAGGCAGGAACATTTCACATCCAGAATTCAAGTTCCTGATGAAAGGCTTGTACCCGAAACGTCGACTCTCCTGCTCCTCGGACGCTGCCTGACCTGCTGTGCTTTTCCAGCACCACTCTCCCCGACACCGACTCACCACCATCTGTAGTCCTCACTTTCTCTCAACCAATGGGCATGCAAAGTAAAACAGAAATTTGAAAATTTGGAAACTATCAAGGCTGCAGAAAAGCTGGCAGATCCATTAGTCAAGGCACAGTAAAGGCAGGTGGCATTATTTAAAGTGCTCACGACAGGACTCATCCAGGAAAAATATTGCAGAGCAGCTGGGGTTATAAGGAGCACCTCAGATGGCAGAAATTGTCCAGGGAAATCAGGAAAGGAATGGGATTCAGCATATAGAGCCTCAAAGATCAGAATACAGTCTGTAAAGCCATTAAAGGAACAGGAACAATTTGTTCAAGCTGTGGACAACAGAATTCATTCAGTAAAACTGCTGAGGAAATTCGAATCCAGCATTGTACTGCTGTAGAAATATACACCTTTAAAGAAAGGGAAATAAATCATCACATTATAGACATGTAAGCAGAGATACTTTAGCCAGGAATATTAAATTTCAGAGGTAGACCAAATAGAACACAGAACTGGACATTGTAGAGAAAACAATTTTCAAGTTACAGAACTATTTCCAAACTAGAAACAAAATCAGAAACTGAATAAATGCATACACTTATATTCAATCGAGACAATAGCTGATAATGTTATTGCTTGTCAAGGGGTAAAGGAAGCAACAGGTAATTCTAATGAAGTTTTGAAAGCCTTTGATGGTTACTTTAACCCCAACAAACAGAATTCTTAAAAGGTCAAGATTTAACTGAAGGGTTCAGCATCGAGGGGAATCCACAGATGGTTTCATTAATGATTGCTACAGATTAGTGGAAAAAAAACAGTGATTGAAAGTCCGAGCTCATAAAGGCGTTGAAATTGGTCTTTGTCAGATTTATTACAGTCAAAAGAAGATTTGACTCCAAAGAAAGCCATTCAAATGGTGAATGGAGCAGAAGTCAAGAAGCAGCACAGATCAGTCCTAGCAAGAGAGGATCAGCTTTATCAGAGGAGATCAGCAGAATCCACTCCGTTTTTTAGTCATCATCACCATCATCGGCAGTTGCTCACAGTTGAGGATGACTCCTTTACCCTCTCAGGGTGAGTCCATAGGTGGCTATACAGTCTGATGGATCTATCACAGGCTCTTTTACACTTGGGTCATGGGAAGGGGAGGGTGGAATGTTGGTGTGGCAATGGGCTCCTTATGCTGTGTGCTCCTGGCTTCAAACTTTTCCCCACGGCAGGCCTTGAGGTACTCAACGCTTTCCTGATGTCTCCTCCTCCACTTTGGATTGTCTCAGGTCAGTGATTCCCCGGTGTCTGTGGGAATGCTGCTCTTGGCCAGTGAGGCTATCACTGAGGCCTTCTTCTGTCGGCCTCTAAGTACAAAACTCCTCTACACTCACAAGAGAAGTTGATTTGGAGAATAGACCTGACAACAGATGCTAGCAGTCATTGTCAACACTGTGCAACAGGCAATAGTGGTCTTCGTTTATTTCTTAAAAAATAATGCTTCATTTGCAAGAGATTAAGTCACTTTCAGAAAATGTGCTGAAGTGGGTATAATTGCAAGAGACAAATAACTACTCACACAGAGATTAGTGAGGTAGAACATGCTACAACTGAAGAAAAACAAAGCTATTCCTATGTGAAATATATGGTCCACACTTCGCTTTTTAGCAAGACGATATTTATTTTCATGGTGATCTCATTTTTTTTAAGCTTGACACTTCTTAAGTGTCACTATATTATCAGACAGTGTACAATGGTTAAATAAGCCTTGTTTGCAACCTGCAACAGTGCAAACATATGGTTTAGGATGTACAAATTTAAAATTAAAGGTGTGCTACAAGACATTCTTCAACACAAGGAGTGTCAGATAGTAGAAAGTTAACAATCACACAGCACCAGGTTACAGTCCAACAGGTTTAATTGGAAGCACTAGCTTTCGGAGCGCTGCTCCTTCATCATGAAAGAAGTGAAACTACCACTGTATTCTAACAGATGAAAGGCTTAACAGACAATCAATTTGTCAATGTATAATTTCAGTTACATCACACCGCAAATGTTTGCTATAAATTCTGTGTTACGATCGAGCCCTCCACCATCACCTGATGAAGGAACGTCGCTCCGAAAGGTAGTGTGCTTCCAATTAAACCTGTTGGACTATAACCTGGTGTTGTGTGATTTTTAACTTTGTACACCCCTGTCCAACACCGGCATCTCCAAATCATGACAGATAATAGAGAGTTTATAAGAACAATGTAATGACAAATTCACATGACACCAGGGTCTATTAAAAATCAGAAGCTTTCAGAGCGCCCCTCCGTCACTGGGTGAAGATAAAACGGAACATTTTATTATTTTCTTGGGAAGGTCATCAGTACCAGTAACAGTGACCATTCAGAGCAAGAAGCAAGCCTCTAGTAGTATGGATGAGGAAGTGAGTATGTTAGTTTTACCAGGAATGTAAGCACTATAGCTGAATGCAAGTGTCCAATCTATTCAATAAGTTGAATTAAAATGTCGATATTCTTCAATGCATATCCGCATGAAAATGTTATTCCTTAGGTCTCTTTTATATCTTTCTCCTCTCACCTTAAACCTATGCCCTCTAGTTCTGTACTCCCCTACCCCAGGGAAAAGACCTTGGCTATTTACCTTATCCATGCTCCTCATGATTTTATAAACTTCTCTAAGGTCACTCCTCAGCCTCCGACACTCCAGGGAAAACAGCCCCAGCCTGTTCAGCCTCTCCCAGAAGCTCAAACCCTCCAACCCTGGCAACATGCTTATAAATCTTTTCTGTATCCTCTCAAGTTTCACAACATCCTTCCCACAGCAAGGAGGTCAGAATTGAACGCAGTGTTCCAAAAGTGGCCCAATCGACATGTCATACAGCTGTAACATGAGCTCCCAACTCCTATACTCAAAGCACTGACCAATGCCTTGGCAGATCTCATAGATACCTCATTCCTTCTCAATGAGGCAGGTGGTGATGGTGGGGTGGGGGGGGGGTGGGGGGGGGGGGGGGGTGGAGAACGGTCAGCTGAAGGAGACATTTGCTGACATATCGCCTGAGGATACATTTGCAAAACAAAGAGAGAAAGAAAGAGAACATGTGTTCCTTTTGAAAGGAGCTGACTGCATCTCAGAGAGGCATACGTTCAACAACAACGATCAATCACCTGGAATTCACTGCACTTTCAGAGACTTGTTCATGTGCAATAAAGATGCACATCTTCAGCAACACAGATGGGTTCAATCACCATTCATTCTGTACGCGAGAGTAAAGCGGGCACTGCTTTGTTGTTTTGGTTTTAAAAAATTATGAACGCAACCAAATTACACACTCATAAAGTAAACATTAAGCTGCAGGACACTGTAATAGAGAGTCACTGCATGCTCTGCTGATGTTAACTGGGAAGCATTGACAGTAAATAACACTGAGTTCTGTCACTTTATTAATCATAAAATTTTGATGAAGACGTAAAGTAACACCTCCAAGGTTTTGTACACTACCTGGCTTTTATGGATTCAGTTGACATGTTTGATAGCTTATGATCCATACAGACAAGGGCTCGCTGCTGAATTAGTTCAAGAGCAAGCAACTCATTTCCAGATTTTTCCCTCACCCTCCCATATTTCTGATACAAATGTTCATTACCAGTCGGACATCGGAAAGCCTGTTTCTGAATCCAGTCTGTCCAGGAGACTCCACAAGCTTTTTCCTCACAAGCGTTTGCTTCCCTGAAGTGTTGGTTCGTCATCTGAGACACTGGTTAGTTAGGCCACTCAACTAGCCGGAAGTGAGGACTGCAGACGCTGGAGATTCAGAGTTGAGGGAGTGGTGCTGGAAAAGCACAGTTGGTCAGGCAGCATCTGAGGAGCAGGAAATTGACATTTCGGGCATAAACCCTTCATCAGAAATCTACTCAACTATGTGGATGTGATGACACTATGGCTTTAACCGGTATATTTTGTCCTTTTTATGGGAGAAATTTTAAGACAGAGGAAATGAGCTATCTATTATTACGTAAAGTAAACAGCTTGTGAGGCTTCGGGTTTTCCCCAAAGTTGCAACAATAGAAGCAGCCTGAATGGGTGGGATTGAGCTCCCACAAAACCAGGATGTTTGGTTTTAGTTTTCAGTGGTAGCAGCCATTGGGGTCTTGAAGGTGGATGTAGAAGCTATCATTCCTCTGTCTGTTACAGCTCAAAGCCAGGGTTCTTTTCCTGCTGCTAGAATTGCATGTGAGACAATCAATTTTACTGAGTTTGCCTTTTGCCAAGAGTGGGTTTATGGGATGTTACTTTAGTGGAACAGTTACAGTCTAGTAGTTAACAATCTATCATTCTGCTCAGTTTTCTAATAGTGTTGAGTTATTCCAATTTAATCTTTCTTTCGTTGTATTTTAACTGCTATGTATGAATAAACTATGTTTTTCAGCCGATGGGTAGCTTGACTAATCAAATTGCATTCAAAAAGCAAAGCCTGACACTTTCCCTTTAAAATAAGAAACTTTAGGCTCTGGGCCTTTGTTTTCCTGTATTTTGAGGGGGTTTGGTCTGGTCTGTAACAGTGGGCCAGTGCAACTAAGCACAATCCTGGCCTTGCTCAATGTCCAGGTGCCTCCTGACTGCTTGGGACTTTGTCACTTTCAAAGGACAAGCCACAGTAGACCAGCAGTGCCCTATCCATCAGTCATTGGTCAGAACAACAACATTAACCAAAGGACAGCGACCAATGGCCTTGAAGCTGCAAAAACTGGCCAGTGGTCTGGGCGAGTGTTGTCACATGCTGTGGCAAGTAACCTTCAACCTCCCAAAGCCTGTCCACCAATTACAACACGCACTAACAAAATCTGGGTGTTCTTGTACATCAGTCAATGAAAGCAAACATGCAGGTACAGCAGGTAGTGAAGAAAGCTAATAGCATGCTGGCCTTCATAACAAGAGGGATTGAGTATAGAAGCAAAGAGGTTTGTCTGCAGCTGTACAGTGCCCTGGTGAGACCACACCTGGAGTACTGTTTGCAGTTCTGGTCTCCAAATTTGAGGAAAGACATTCTTGCTATTGAGGGAGTGCAGCGTAGGTTCACAAGGTCAATTCCTGGAATGGTGGGACTACCTTACGCTGAAAGGTTGGAGCGACTGCGCTTGTATACCCTTGAGTTTAGAAGCCTGAGAGGGGATCTGATTGAGACATATAGATTATTAAAGATTGGACACTCTGGAGGCAGGAAATATGTTTCCGCTGATGGGTGAGTCCTGAACCGGGGATACAGTTTAAAAATAAGAGGTAGACCATTTAGAACAGAGTTGAGGAGAAACTTTTTCACCCAGAGAGTGGTGGGTGTATGGAATGCTCTCCCCGAGAAGGCTGTGGAGGCCAAGTCTCTGGATACTTTCAAGAAAGAGTTGGATAGAGCTCTCAAGGGTAGTAGAATCAAGGGTTATGGGGATAAGGCAGGAACAGGATACTGTTTGAGGATGATCAGCCATGATCATATTGAATGGTGGTGCCGAATGGCCCAGTCCTGCCCCTATTGTCTGTTGTCTTGTCTATAAACCAGGGGTGAGATGGAATAGTCTTCATTGCCTGTGTAAGCAGGGAGAATGGAGTCTTGCTTCAATTGTATAGGAGCTTGGGTTAGACCATATGGGGTACCTCGTGCAGATCTGGTCTTCTTATGTTAGGAAAAGTCTCGTTGCCACAGAGGGAGTGCAGTGATGGTTCTGGGAAGCTGGGTTGTTCTATGAAGAGAGATTCAACAATCAGGCCTACATTCTGCAGAATATGGAAGAATAAGAGGTGGTTTTACTGAAAACTGCAACATACTTAAAATGATCAACAGAATAGATGCAGTTAAGATGTTTTCCTTCCTTGAGCAGACTGAAACCAAAGAATCCCTACAGTGCAGATAGAGGCCATTTGGCCCATCGAATCTGCACTCACCCTCTGAAGAGCATCCAACCCAGACCCATTCTATCCCCAGCTAACCCACCCAGCCTGCATATCCTTAGATACTTTCCCATGGGCAATCCACCCTAATCTGCACATCTTTGAAATAAGGGAGGAAATTGGAGCACCCAGAGGAAACCAGTACAGACACTGGGGAGAATACGCAAACGCCGTACAGACAGTCGGCTGGGGCTGGAATTGAACCTGGGTCCCTCGCGCTGTGAGGAAGCAGTGCTAACCACTGAGTCAGCACGCTGCCCTAAAGCTAGAGGGTAAAATTGAAAAATAAGGAGGATGGTATTTCGGAGGGTCGGTGTGGACTTGTTGGGCTGAAGGTCCTGTTTCCACACTGTAGGGAATCTAAAAAAAATGATGAGATGAGATTTTACTCAAAGGCTTGTGAGTATGTGGACTTCTCTACCACACAGGGCTATGGGGGCTTGGTCTTTGAGTACTTTTCAGGCAAAGATTGATAGACTTCTGACAGCTAGTAGCAAATAGGGTTACATACACATTCAAAACATCTGTATATAGGAGTTCTGTAATTAAGGATGAAAGGATTTTGGATTTGGATTGAAGGAGGTGAGGGTTGAAGTGTTCTGTTGTTGTTCTAGAAATGGTCTCTGCGCCTGGGAAGAGGTTGTTGAAGGTCACGTACAGCGTTGCCTGAGGAAAATAGTTAAGAGAGTCAGCACTATGTTACAGCATATTTTCAGCCTGGTTTTGACTGAGACAGGGTCTATGGTGGATCCATTGGTTTGGATCAATAGATTAATCCATTTTACCGTTGAGTTGGGCATTACTACTCTACAAATGTAAGTGTTTTGCATGATTTCCTAGCTAGTGCAAAACACAAAATGATAAGCTTGTGGAGTTCATATCCTTGAATCCCTACAGAATGGAAGCAGGCTATTCAGCCCATCGAGTCCACACCATCCCTCCGAAGAGCATCCCTCCCACCCTATCCTTGTAACCTGCATTTCCAACAGCTAACCTGCACACTATGGGCAATTTAGCACAGCCAATCCTCCTAACCTACACTTTTTTGGACCCACACAGACAGAGGGAGAATGTGCAAACTCCACAGACAGTCACCCAAGACGGGATTTGAACCTGGGTCCTTGGTGCTGTAGGGTAGCAGTGTGAGCCACTGTGCCGCAACGACAGTTAGAACGATCAAGTCCATATCGGCCTATTACCAAGTTAGAGGGTGGCATGGTAGCTCAGTGGTTAGCACTACTGCCTCACAGCATCAGGGACCCGCGTTCAACCCCTGCCTCAGATGACTTCTGTGTGGAGTTTATACATTGTCCGCATGGGTTTCAACCCACAATCCAAAAGATGTGCAGGTCAGGTGAATTGGCCGTGCTAAATTGCCTTCAGTGTTAAGGGTAAGGGAAGGGGTCTGGGTGGGTTGCTCTTCAGAGGATTGGTGTGGACTTGTTGAGCCAAGTGGCCTGTTTCCATACTGCAGAGAATCTAATCTAATCAATGATACCAAGCCTTGCTACCATAAAGAGCAGCCTATGGAAGGTTGCCAATATAATTCTGTAGAGAATTGCCTCATTCCTGATGAAGGGCTCTGGCCCGAAACGTGGAATTTCCTGTTCCTTGGATGCTGCCTGACCTGCTGTGCTTTAACCAGCAACACATTCTCAGCAATATAATTCTGTAACCAAGTTGCCTTCAACTATTTTTGCTCAGGCAACCCAACTGACATAACACAGATGTAAGGCACAAACCTATCAAGGAAACAGAGACTCTTGGCAACAATTCATTCCCAAACTCCTCCTAATGTGAGTCGGATGCACCACGCTGTGATATTACAGGCAATTTCACAGTGCTGAGGACAATTTGTTCCCTTCAATGAGATAACTAATTATGTTAATCACGATGGATGAGCATTTCAAATTATATGCCATTGCCTGAGCATAATGAGTGGGTGAGTTGCATTAACTGGTATTTCATTTCTTCAGAGAGAGAATGGCGCTGAGGGATTTAAAACAGGTTGGGGTCTGGATCAGCTATGGGTGGATGGGTGAGAGAGTGGGCAAAGCACACAATTTGGCACCACCGGCCTGCAGGCCAATTTGCCACAGAGGTCCCAACTCTGACCCACTTTGAGATTAATTCAATGTAATTAAGGAGCCTGTTGAGACCTCAGACCCAAACCAATTTGGAGTCACAGTCAACAATTCAGGCAGCTCTGCTGCCTTTCCCTCATATCCCTGCATGCCATTTCTAGGCAAATAATCATCCAATACCTTCTTGGCTGCCTCTAGCATCATCAGCGGGCAGTACCTAGAGGAGTGTGGGGGAGGAACTCCCGGAGAAAGGCAGTCAGCAGCACCTGGAGTCCTGGAGTCATAGAGATGTACAGCATGGAAACAGACCCTTCGGTCCAACCAGTCCATGCTGACCAGATATCTTAAATTAATCTAGTCCTATTTGCCAGCACTTGGCCCATATTCCGCCAAACCTTTTGTATTCATATACCTATCCAGGTGCCTTTTAAATGCTGTAATTGTACCAACCTCCACCACTTTCTCTGGCAGCTCTTTCCATACATGCACCATCCTCTGTGTGAAAAAGTTGCCCCTGAGGTCCCTTAACTCCTTCCCCTCCCACTCTAAATCTATACCCTCTAAGTTATGGACTCCCCCACCCCAAGGAAAAGCCCCTATCCATGCCCCTCATGATTTTATAAATCTCTATAAGGTCTCCCCTCAGCCTCTGATGCTCCACGGAATATAGCTCCAGCCTATTCAACCTCTCCTTAGAGCTCAAACCCTCCAATCCCGGGAACTTTCTTGTAAATGTTTTCTGCATCCTTTCAGTTTTCCCAGCATCCTTCCTATAGCAGGGAGACCAGAATTGAACGCAGTATTCCAACATGAGAAAGGCAGTCAGCAGCATCTAGAGGAGTGGATGGAAGGAGCACTCAATGACAATGCATTCAAGCAATGGTCAGCATGTAATGTCCTGAAGACTTTGGACATTATAGATCATGTCAGATGGTTCCCTCAGCAGACTGTCATTTCTCAGAATGCCTCATCATCAGAACTTATAAACAAGCACCAAGAATGAACTTGACTGGTGTTGGGAAAGACTCTTTCTGTCAAATTCTTTCCGACAGGCTCGGAGTCTCCCCCTCTCCACACGTTTCCCACTGAGGTTTCCACTCTATCGCCTTTGGGACAAAGATGTGGAGGGATGTGATGTTTCTGTGTCCCGAACAGCTCCGTGACGTAGCACTGTCTGCTCTCTGGGCTGTTTCTGGGGACACAGACCAGGACAAACATCGACTGTGCCTAGAGGACCATCAATTCGATGAAGACACCCTTTGCTCTGTCTGAAACTTACCAGTCTTCCAGGGCAACACGTTGTCTTGGACTGACTGTTGTGGACTAACATGGTCTAGGACTAGGTGCTAAGGGATGCATTATAGCCCTGGGGCAGACTGTCCAGAGGTACACTGGGGCAAGGCAGTGGACTAAGTCTTTTCAACTATACAACACTGAAGGACTTAAGTCTGCATAACTCCTCAATGTCTCCTCATGGAGAAAGTACATTGGTGAACTGAAAGTGTTTAAATGTAATTGGGGTACCTCAGAGTGATTTATAATACATAGAAAAGAAAGATACGTATTGCACCCTGCAGTGACCAATTCGAAATGGTTTGTCTTTGGGTTCTGTACCTGACATGGAAGGTATTTTGTGAATATTAAACTCAGAATGCGCTTCAGTGGGTAAAGTTGGATTTTATTACAAATTCTGTAATCGTCACTGTATTCCACAAAGTCTTTTTTGTTTGCAAATTTTATGAATAAAGTGTATTTTTGGGAAAACATTTCACAGCAACTAAAGGAACACATCAGGTGAGGACAGCAGGGTACAGAATCAATACGATCACATTGAGTGCAGCGTGCAATATGAGAACAAATTACATTTTTTTTGCAAATTCTGTAATGGTCAAGTCGACATACTTCATTATGTATTTTTTGCAACTTTTATGGATGGCGGATATTCTTAGATAAAAATAGTCAGCAGAACTGAGAGGAGTGTGTGAGGGGAGGGTCCCATTACAGGCAGTCAGCAGCATTTAGAAAAGCAAGTGAATGGAGGGGCTTCACGTAGACATCCTGGAGGACCTAGCAGGGCAAGGAAGAGAAGGAACTCAAGATGGGCAGATAGCGGCACCTAAAGGATCTGGTTAGCTCAGTTGGCTGGTTTGTGATGCAGAGTGACACCAACAGAACTGGTTCAATTCCCACCTCGGTGATGGTGAAGTATCTATCGTAGGGGATGGCAATGGCCTAGCGGGATTATCGCTGGACTGTTAATGTCCAGACAATGGGGCCCCGGGTTTGAATCCTGCCACAATAGATGGTGGGATTTGAATTCAATAGAAAATAACTCTGGAATTAAGAATCTAATATCGAGCATGAATCCATTGTTGACTGTTGGGAAAAACACATCTGATTCACTAATGCCCTGTAGTGATCTACACAGGCAGGAGGCTGGAAGAACACAGGAAGCCAGGCAGCATCAGGGTGCAGAGAAGTCAACATTTTAGGTTCTTCAGGATTGGGGGTGGGTGTGAGGGGAGCCGCAGATGCAAAACGTGCCGGGACACTCACCTCCATCCAGGGCCCCTCCCACAGTCCTTCCAGGTGGGACAGGGGTTCACCCGCCTCTCTTCCAACCTGGTTTATTGCATTAGGTGCTCCCAATATGGTCTTCTCTACACTGTTCACTGACAATCTAAGTCAGGCCCACAGGGGCTGGCCGGACCTCCCAGTCCACGCCCATTTTAATTCCCCTTCCCACTCCCTTTCCAGTCCTTGGCCTCCTCCATTGTCACAACGAACCACAGCCCAAAATGAAGGAACAACACCTCATCTACCCCCTGAGCAGCCTACAGCCCGGAGGACTCAACATTGAGTTCTCCAATTTCAAATAACCTCCCTCCCCAATCCTAAATCCCTTCCCAGCCCCTTCCCCTACTTCCCCTGCTCCCTGCCACCAACCGGATTCCTTCCTCCCATTGAATTACCAGGTACCCTCTACCTGTCTTCACCTGTCCCCACCTCACCACCCTGCTCCCAACATCCCCTTTACCCACAGCTCCTCCTAGACCCACCCCAGTCCTGAAGAAGGGTTATACCCGAAACATTGACTTCTCCACCTCCTGATGCTGCCTGGCTTGCTGTGTTCCTCCAGCCTCCCGCCTAGGTATTTCAGATTCCAGCATCTGCAGTTTTTTTTGTCTCTAACCCTTAACTGGTCTGACCTACATGTGACTCCAGACCCATGGGCAGTGCATTAACCTTTAAATGCCCTCTGGGCAATTAGGGATGGGTAATAAATGCTGCCTTGCCAGTGATGCCATCATCCCTTGAATGAATGAAGAATTAAAAACCTTCTCAATCGTACCCCTTGCCTGAGCTAGTGTGACCAAGGAGAGTATGGCCTGATGGAAGAACAGGAGCTTTACCGTTCCGGTAGGCAATAGTACACTCGGGAGATGGCGACAGTTCAGTCTATCCATAAGCAAGAGTCCAAATAGGGTTTGGGATCAGAGAGGAACTTGCAATGGGTGGGAAGGTTCCAGTTGTCACTGTCCAGATGGGTATCTGAGGGAGGACGAGCAGTTAGAGCCTGAACTGAAAAGTAGAAGTTCAAAAATAATAAGGTAGAGAGGGCTTCAAACTAAATACTAGGGGAATGGGGTCAAGTGAGGAATGGCATGGTAAAGTGAAAGGAAACAACAACCCAATAGAACATGCCAGCTGTGGGAAAGATGTTGTGAAACATGAAAGGGTGCAGAAAGGATTTACAAGAATGTTGCCAGGGCTGGAGGGGTTCAGCAATTGGGAGAGGCTGAATAAGCTGGGACCGTTTCCCTCAATCATTGGCAGCTGAGGGGTGACCTTATAGAGGTTTCTAAAATCGTGAGGGGTATGGATAGGGTAAATAGTCAAGGTATTTTCACTAGCTTATGGGAGTCCAATACTAGAAGGCATAGTTTAAGGTGAAAGATTTAAAAGGGACCTCAGGGGCAACTTTTTTCATGCTGAGGGTGGTACATGTATGGAATGAGCTGCCAGAGGAAGTGATGGAGGCTGGTACAATTATGTTTAAAAGGCATCTGAAGGGTTTCCGAATAGGAAGGGGTTTAGAAGGATATGGGTCAAATGCTGCCAAATGGGACTTGATTAATTTAAGATATCTGGCCAGCATGGATGAGTTAGACTGAAAGATCTGTTTCTGTGCTGTATATCTCTATGACTTTATGACTGTGTGAGGTAAGATGGTCTCAACATTGAGATGGGCCTCATTGACATCATCTCATGGTAGCCCTCATCATTTAGAACCTGGTTAGGTTTTACCCTGTGTCCCGTTCTCCCTTTCCAAGAGGCATCTTCAAACCTCCTTTACAGAGCAAACATTGGATCAAGTATATCTCTGTTGCAGTTCGATATCAAATGTTTTCTGCTATTCAGCACCTTGGCACCTTTCCCAATGTTAGTGGTGCTAAATAAATGCAAGCTGCAGTTGTTGTTTCCTGTTCATTCTCTTCCATGTTTTGTCTGTTCACTATTGACTGAATACCTTCAGTGTAGCTCAGTAAAATATAGTGGAGGACTATTGTTGTACTTAGAAGCCAGTATGGATCTGATAGGATAGTCAATATTCATTTTGTTGGATACTCTCTAGTTTAAGATGGAACTTGCTGTTTGTTTATCTGTAGTGGGTCAGGCCCTGCTCTGTCTTCCACTGTTAATCCATTCCGGGTCGATACTGAACTGTCTGCCCATTCCCAGCTGCTCTGCAGTTAACCGCATGTGATCCAAGAGCTACCGTGTAAATATCGACTGCACTTGAAGTGAAAGCAGCACGCTTTTGACTTGTTAAAAGGGTCTTGTTCTCTCGACAAAGAGCTTTGCAAGGTAATTGCTGAGATGTGCTGGTAAGTGAGTTAGGAGCGGAGGGTTAGTGGCCGCATCACGCCACCGTTACTTTCCTCCCAGTGTTCATAGAGGCTTATAGCATGGAGACAGCCCCTTCAGTCCACCACGACCGAAGTGTCCATCCACACGAGCCCCATTTCCCCTGCACTTGCCGCTCTATTTGCCATGTGTTTGTCCAAATGCTTTTTAAATGTTGCTAATGTACCCACCTCAACCACTTCCGCTGTTAACTCATTCCATATGCGTACCACCCTCTGTCTAACATGTTGCCTCTCAGGTTCCCTTTTATCCTTGTCACTTTTGGAATATTGTGTGCAATTCCGGTCTCCTTCCTATCGGAAGGATGTTGTGAAACTTGAAAGGGTTCAGAAAAGATTTACAAGGATGTTGCCAGGGTTGGAGGATCTGAGCTATAGGGGAGGCTGAACAGGCTGGGGCTGTTTTCCCTGGAGCGTCGGAGGGTGAGGGGTGAGCTTATAGAGGTTTATAAAATTATGAGGGGCATGGATAAGATAAATAGACAAAGTCTTTTCCCTGGGGTCAGAGAGTCCAGAACTAGAGGGCATAGGTTTAGGGTGAGAGGGGAAAGATATAAAAGACACCTACAGGGCAACTTTTTCACACAGAGGGTGGTACGTGTGTGGAATGAGCTGCCAGAGGATGTGGTGGAGGCTGGTACAATTGCACCATTTAAGAGGCATTTGAATGGGTATATGAATAGGAAGGGTTTGGGGGGATATGGGACGGGTGCTGGCAGGTGGGACTAGATTGGGTTGGGATATCTGATCAGCATGGACGGGTTGGACTGAAGGGTCTGATTCCATGCTGTACATCTCTATGACTCGATGAGTCTAATGACCGCCAGTCCTCGATTCCACAACCCTGGGAAAAAGGCTGAGTGCATTCACCCTATCCACACCTCTCATGATCTTAATCACTTCTGTAAGGATCCCCCCTCGGTCTACTATGCTCTAAAGAAAACAGTCTTAGCTTGTCCAACCTCTCCTTATAACTAAAACCCTCAAGTCCTGACAATATCCTTGTAAATGTCTTCATGTTGTTCTGAATGCAGGAAATGCGCAGCAAGTCATGCTGCCTTTATTCACAGGCTCATCCCTAGTTGCCCTCAAGAAGGTGTCTTCTTGAAACGCTGCAGTCCATTTGCTTTAGGTCAACGTGAGGGGTCTGGTGGGCCAAGGGTAGCAGATTTTGTGGGAACACCACTCACTGCAAGTTTCCCTCCAAGCCACTCACCACCCTGCTTGAAAATATAGCGCCTATCCCTCAATGTCACCCGGTCAAAGTCCTGGAATTCCATCCCGTATACCATTGTGGGATGCGTGGACTACAAGGCAACTCAGCACCATGTTCTCAAGGACACCTAGTGAACGGTAGTAAATGCTGGCCCAGCCAGGAACACCCAGATCCCATGAAAGGATAAACACGTCAGGAAAACGTTGAAATATTCACAAAGGAAAACAGAAACAGCAGGTCCAGCAGCATCTGTGGAGAGAAATCATAGAGTCATAGAGATGTACAGCATGGAATCCGACCCTTTGGTCCAACTGTCCATGCCGACCAGATATCCCAACCCAATCTAGTCCCACCTGCCAGCACCCGGCCCATATCCCTCTAAACCCTTCCTATTCATATACCCATCCAAATGCCTCTTAAATGTTGCAATTGTACCAGCCTCCATCACATCCTCTGGCAGCTCATTCCATACCCGTACCACCCTCTGTGTGAAAATGTTGCCCTTTAGGTCTCTTTAATATCTTTCTCCTCTCATCCTAAACCTATGCCCTCTAGTTCTGAACACCCCTACTCCAGGGAAAAGACTTTGTCTATTTATCCTATCCATGCCCCTCTAAACCTCTATAAGGTCACCCCTCAGCCTCCGACGCTCCAGCATGTTTTGGGGCAAATGACCCTTCCTCAGGCATTAAAATATTCTTTGAAAACGACAAATGCTGGAGATCACAGCAGGTCAGACAGCATCCATGGAGAGAGAGCAAGCTAATGTTTTGAGTCCTGATGATTCCTATCTTGACTCGAACGTTAGCTTGCTCTCTCTCTCTCTCTCTCCGTGGATGCTGTCTGACCTGCTGTGATCGCCAACATTTGTTGTTTTCAGTCCGGATTCAATCAACTGCAATAATTTGCTCCGACATTAAAATATTCTCCCTCAAATTGGCATAGTCCTTTCCACAACTTAACAGTTATATTTCTGTTTTCTGCACTTTGAAACCCGACAAATACGAGTCAGAATAAGGTTATTTTATTTATGTCTGGTTATATCTTTCCCCTGTTGTATCGAATGAAAAATAACAGCAAATGAGGATAGCAGTAGAAATTGTTAAATTCTTTCTTTTGGGAAATTAGTGAGTCATCAACACACACATAACAAACGCTTCTATAAACAGACAGACAGAAAGATTGTCATGCAATTGCAGCAAACAACTGGAACAAGGACAATACCCTTCATTCATAATGAATGTGTTAACATATTGAAAGCCTCCAGTGTTACGTTTTGTTCGACAGGTTGACACCTCGGTTACATCGGCAGTCTGGACATTTCCCATGAACCCATTAAATGCGCTTCTTAAAACATCAGATGCCAATGTTTAAAAGGGAGGTCAGCCTTTTAAGACTTCATTCGCGCGATATGGGTGTCCACGAAAGTGCCTGAATTTGGAAATCCCGCTCTGCAATCTTTTGTAAACCGGAGCCATCAAAATGAAACCCGAAGTTTGTTTAAAAGCAAAATGCACTGAGGGGGAGATCTGGGAAGAAAAAGACACAGGAAGTGCTGGAGAAACACAGCAGGTTTGAAAGCAACAAAGCAGAGTTAACGTTCCAAGTGTAATGACTTCTGAAGAAGAGTCATGTGACATTGAAACGTTAACCCTGGTCGCCCTCCTATCGGAGGGATGTTGTAAAACTTCAAAGGAGTTAATAAAGATTGACAAGGATGTTGCCAGGGTTGAAGGGTTTGAGCTACAGGAAGAGGCTGAATAGGCTGGGGCTGTTTTCCCTGGAGCATCACAGGCTGAGAGGTGACCTTATAGAGGTTTATAAAATCATGAGGGGCATGGACAGGATAAATAGACAAGGCCTTTTCCCTGTGGTGGGGGAGTCCAGAACCAGAGGGCAGAGGTTTAAGGCGAGAGGGGAAAGATTTAAAAGGGACCTAAAGGACAACTTTTTCACACAGAGAGTGGTTTCTCATGGAATGAGCTGCAAGAGGAAGTAGTGGAGGCTGGTACAACCATAACATTAAAAGGCATCAGAATGAGTATATGAATAGGAAAGGTTTAGAGAGATATGGACAAAACAGGACGAGATTAGGTTAGGATATCTGGTCCGCTGAACGAGTTGGACCGAAGGGTCTGTTTCCGTGCTGTATATCTCTGACTCTATGACTCTGTTTCGATCTCCACAGATGCTGTCAGACCTGCTGAGTTTCTCTGTTTTAAGTTCTGAGTTTCATTGTTTAGGGTGCAGTGTTGTGTATAACAGTCACCACACTCACGGGCTCACCTCATTTCAAGGTAGCTCCTCACATCCAGTGCTTTGAGACCAATCAGTGTGATCAAACAATGTGAACGGGGAGCATTATGGCAAATAGTGTGCAATTCCAGACACGACCGAGCTGTGACAAGGCCTGACCTTTCTGTATCGGGCAAAGGGTGGTGTGAGTAGCAGGTTTAAAAAAACGACACACACAAAATAAAAAAAAACAAATATGCCTTTGTGAATTGACATTCGTGGGATACATCAGCATATATTTTTCAAAAGAGATCTGTAATGTAGATGAAGTACAGCAAATTCAGCTGTGGCCGAACTTTGAATGCAGCCAATATTTCCCACGACACACTTACTGCTTTAGATAGTATAAAATCTAAAATTAATCTTCAATCACCAGCCAGAGAGTTCCTTATAATGAATTATTCTGAAGAATGCATAATGAGGCTCCACTGTATGATTGAGTAGGTCTTACACTGCAGGATGGGAATAAGTTGATTAAAGGATGAGGTAATAACTGAAAGCGTTAATCAGCTCAGAGTCCCCTACATCAGAAGATAAATCAATTTATCATAACCATGAGTGAGGAGCTTGTGCAGA
The DNA here is from genome assembly GCF_020745735.1 of Hemiscyllium ocellatum. Classification (NCBI taxonomy): domain Eukaryota; kingdom Metazoa; phylum Chordata; class Chondrichthyes; order Orectolobiformes; family Hemiscylliidae; genus Hemiscyllium; species Hemiscyllium ocellatum. Next base: position 127,129,662 of record NC_083405.1, read on the forward strand.
GCTATCCTTGCCCGGGTTTGTACGAGGTATCCCCGTTAGTTTCTTTCCGAGGACTGTTTTCTGGCAAACGGGAAGTTTATCCTGGTTTAGAAGTTCCCTTCCCTTTGGTTGTCAGGGTTAAAACGGTGCCCCATTTATATGGGTTCAGTGGAAATGTTCATTACAAAAAGATTCAGCCTTCAGTTTTAACAAAAGCCAGCAACACACTTCATCCAGACCCTGAGAAGAATGCTTCAAACACCAGTGGGAATGCACTGATCAGTGGACAGCGCAATCAAGAAAATAGGAACACAGGAACTGTAAGTAGGCCATTCAGCCCCTCAAGCCTGTTCACTGAGATCCTGGCTGATCTGTGATCTAAATCTGTACACCTGCCTTTGATCCATATCCCTTAATACCTTTGCTTAACACAGAATTATCTCTCACGGATTTAAAATTGACAGCCAATCCTGCATCTGGATGTAGGTTTGTTCGCTGAGCTCAAAGGTCCATTTCCAGACGTTCCGTTACCCTACTAGGTAACATCTTCAGTGGGCCTCAGGCGAAGCAATGCTGAAAATTCCTGCTTTCTATTTATATGTTTGGGTTTCTTTGGGTTGGTGATGTCATTTCCTGTGGTGATGTTATTTCCTGTGGTGAAGTCACTTCCTGTTCCTTTTCTCAGGGGGTCATAGATGGGGTCTAACTCGATGTGTTTGTTGATAGAGTTCCGATTGGAATACCATGCTTCTAGGAATTCTTGTGCGTATCTTTGTTTGGTTTGCCCTAAGATGGATGTGTTGTCCCAGGCGAAGTGGTGTCCTTCCTCATCCATATGTGAGGATACTAGTGAAAGAGGATCATATATTTTTGTGGCTACTTGGTGTTCATGCATCCTGGTGGCTAGCATGAGAATTCCTAGAGGCATGGTATTCCAACCAGAACTCTACCAACAAACACATCGAGTTAGACCCCACCTACCATCCCCTGAGAAAAGGAACAGGAAGTTACTTCACCATAGGAAATAACATCACCACAGGAAATGACATCACCAACCCAAAGAAATCCAAACATATAAAAGGAAAGCAGGAATTTTCAGCATTGCTTCGCCTGAGGTCCATTGAAGATGTTACTAGTGGGGTAACGGAACGTCTGGAAATGAACCTTTCAGCTCAGTAAGCAAACCTACATCTAAAACCTCAATCTGAGCTACAAATCTTCTCAAACATCCTGCATTGTTACTGTTTGAGGGCAGCAGTTCCAAACCTCTCCCGCTCTTTGTGTGTAGAAGTGCTTCCAAAAATCTCCCCTGAAGGGTCTGGCCCTAATTCGGCATCATTTGGAAAGTTGGGCAGAGAAATGGCAGATAGACAAGTGTGAGGTGATGCATTTTGGGAGATCGAATGCAAGAGGAAAACCTACAGTAAATGGCAGGACCCTTTGGAGGATTGACGTAGCAAGGGGATCTCAGAATACAAGTGCATACCTCCCAGAAAGTGGCACCACAAGTGTATAAGGTGATTAAAAAAAGGCATACAGCATGCCTGCCTTCATTGATTGGGGCATTGAGTATTAAAGATGGAGAGTCACGTTGCAGCTGTGTAAGACTTCAGTTAGGCCACATTTGGAGTACTGCGTACAGTTCTGGCCATCACATCATAGGAAGTCTCTGGAGAGGGTGCAAAAAAAGGTTTACCAGGATGTTGCCTGGTTTGGAATGTATTAGCTGTCAGGGGAGATTGGACAAACTTGGATTGTTTTCACTAAAACACCAGAGCCTGAATGGCAATTGATAGAAGGATATAAAGTCAAGAGAGGCATAGACAGGGTGGATGGGCAGAGTCTTTTTCCCAGGGCGGAAATGTCAGATACTCGGGGTCAGAGGTTTAAGGCGAGAGGGAAAAGTATAAAAGAGATACGCAAAAAGAGTTTACAGAGGGAGGTAGGTGCCTGAAACATACTGCAGGAAGTGGTAGTAGAATCATAGATGATAGCAATGTTTCGGAGGCATTTAGACAAGTGAATGAACTGAGAACAGAAGGAGATGGATCAGGTACAGGCAGGTGGGGTGAGTTTCGAATGGCATCATAGTTACTGCAGAGATGATGGGCTGAAAGGCCTCCTTCTGTGAAGTACTGAACTGATCTATGTGTCAATGTTTTATTTCTCAGAATATACCCTCTAGTGTCACTGGATCCGAAAGGTTAACTCTGCTTTCTCTCTCCACAGCTGCTGCCAGACCTGCTGAGTTTCCTCAGCAATTTCTGATTTTGTTTCTGATTTCCAGCTTGTGAAGTGTGTCGGTTTCATACGTTTGATGGTGACATATCTCTTTTCCTCAGACATGAAATGACCACCTAACCACCTATCATGACTCCTCCTCTGTTGGAACCACTTCTTAACGCCAACTAAAGATACGCATTGATAAATTAATTATCTAGAGCACATTTCAAGAGAGACCGCCTGTAATTCCTGCGGTCCTGAGGAGTTTGTGAGCCATCTGTATGTAGGATGTGCTCGGCTACAGCCTATTTTCATTTACTTACAACTGTTTTCTAAATTCTATTTGCAGTTCAACACTCCTGATCTTTGGATACCTGGTGCAGAGGAGGAGGGTCATCAGTGGGCACTGCCACATGGGTCTACACAAGGGCCTGGCCATGGTAGCCATTAGCAGGTCCAGGAGAAAGGGGTTCATTGCACCTGACAGATTGACTTTCGTTCATGGTTATGTTTGCACCAGGGTGTCCTGGGACAGAGCGTGTTCCGCTTGAGACATCCTGCATAGCAGTAGAACCACCGGAGCAGCAGCATATAGCCAGCCTTCAAAGCTGAATTTTAATTAACATTTGTAAGTTTTCCTTCGGGATCCTCTTCCGCTTCAATACCTTTTGAGGAGCTCTCACCTCCTTCGTTAGATTAATTTGTTCTGATTGGTTTTAATCAGAACAGTGTGAATAGAGGCTGCCTAGACGTTCTGCAGCTTTGAAGACCCTCTGTGTCATTTCGATATTGGGTGTACTGGGTCACAGGCTCTGCCCAGCTCTGTAAGCAGCCTGCTTCATGTATTCCCTTTATTGTTCAAACTCCAGGCTCCTGATCTTTGGATGTCCCACTCAGAAGTGGGGTGGGGTGGGGGGAGTGTGGCGGGAGGGGATGTGGGCATGTCAGAGGACCTCCTTGTGGGTTTGCTCCCAGGCCAAACACAGACAGAGAAGGTCACTGTACCCAACTCTCACCCGCAGTTACATCTGTGCCAGGGCGCCCTCGGAGAGGAAGAAGGTGGTGTTCACCTGGAAAACCAACCGTTGGGAAAAGAATTTGTCTCTGGTTGCAGGCTCCACCACCTGACATGGAATCCATTTCTCACTTCTCGTCCGTCACATCAGAACATTTCAAAACCCTCCTTCACCAAGGAGGCTGTCACCATCAGACCATAAGGAACAGAAGTAGGCCATTTGGCCCATAAAGTCCATTCCATCCTTCAGTGGGATCATGGCTGATCTGATAATCCAGACTCCTCTTTCCTGCCTTTTCCCCCTAACTCTTGATTCCCTGCCTGGTTAAAACTCTAGCTCAACTTGCATGTTTAACATACTTAACAAGCCAGCCTCCACGGTAAAGAAGTTAATGAGTTTTGAGAAGATTTGTAGCTCAGGTTGAGGCTCTAGATGTAAGTTTGTTCACTGAGCTGGAAGATTTGTTTTCAGAAGTTTCATCACCACACAAGGTGACACCATTAGTGATCCTCTGATTAATGCTGGTGTTATATCCCGCTTTCCATTTATGTATTTAGGTTTCCTTGGGTTGGTGATGTCATTTTCTGTGTTGGTGATGTCATTTTCTCTGTTGGTCATGTCATTTTATGTGTTGGTGATGTCATTTCCTGTGTTGGTGATGTCATTTCATGTCTGTTTTCTCAGAGGGTGGTAAATGGAGTCCAAATCAATGCGTTTATTGATAGAGTTCCAGTTGGAATGCCATGCTTCTAAGACTTTTTATATGTGTCTCTGTATGGCTTGTAAAGAATTCCACAAATTCCCTATCCTCTGAGAGAAAAGAATTCTTCCTGATCTGCGTCATAAATGGGTGACTCCTCACTCAGCAATGATGCCCTTTTGTCCTAGACTCTCTCACAAGAGGAAGCAACCTTCTCTCTTCATTACCTCATGTCCATCTCCTGCCTTCTCCCTATTCCCTTGCTCTCATTTCTATCCCAATCATCCAGTGCCCTTCACAATCCATGAATTCTCTATATTGCCAGGCATTTCATACCCTGACAAGTTGCTGTGTGAAAAAGGTTTCTCTCACCTCACCCTTGCTTCATTCGCACATCACTTTATACCTCTTCCCTCTCATTCCCGTTCGCTTAATGATCGGGAAGAGCTTACCCCTGTCTACCCTGTCCAGCCCACACCAGACCAGTCACACCCAGAGGCTGAGTGTGGTTCCTATCAGCTTGCACTCTCAGCTCACCTTCACTGTCTTAAAGAGTCAAAGTAAATCACTCTTCAAGCCACTTGCATATTGGCCACCATCAGAAAGCTGGGGTTCAGCATGTCAACACAGGTTTAGAAATTATTTCAATGATGCAAAACGTCTAAAACACTCCAGTGAGAGGCATGGCACCTGAGACAATCCTGAGACTGATAAGTACGTGTGGCAAGGACCTACGAGGATTCAGCAAGTACTTTAACAGCAAAACTCTGCTTTTCTCTCTGCATTGTGCTTGTTTTGAGTTTATAGATGACTCTAGCATGATACCAAATAATGTTTGCTATGTTACAGTAGTGATTGCACTTCCAAGAGTACTTCATTGAACAGCAACGTGCTTTTGGAGTTCACATGGTTAAGGAAAGGGGGAGGAGTAAGCCTATCCTCTCTGTCAGAAATTGCTGGAAAGGCTCTGCAGGTCTGGCAGCACTTCTGAAGAGAAATCAGAGTCAATATTTCAGGTCCAGTGACCATTCCTCCACGCTGGAACCCCACTCTGGGGTGAGTCAGGAACCCAATTCTGGAGTGAGTCAGGAACACCACTCTGGGGTGAGTCAGGAACATCACTCTGGGGTGAGTCAGGAACATCACTCTGGGGTGAGTCAGGAACCCCACTCTGGAGTGAGTCAGGAACCCCACTCTGGGGTGAGTCAGGAACATCACTCTGGGGTGAGTCAGGAACCGCACTCTGGGGTGAGTCAGGAACATCACTTTGGACTGAGTCAGGAACCCCACTCTGGGGTGAATCAGGAACATCACTTTGGGGTGAGTCAGGAACATCACTCTGGGTGAGTCAGGAACATCACTCTGGGGTGAGTCAGGAACACCACTCTGGGGTGAGTCTGGAACATCACTTTGGGGTGAGTCAGGAACACCACTCTGGGGTGAGTCAGGAACATCACTCTGGGTGAGTCAGGAACATCACTCTGTGGTGAGTCAGGAACACCACTCTGGAGTGAGTCAGGAACCCCACTCTGAGTGAGTCAGGAACATCACTCTGGGGTGAGTCAGGAACACCACTCTGGGGTGAGTCAGGAACATCACTCTGGGGTGAGTCAGGAACACCACTCTGGGGTGAGTCAGGAACACCACTCTAGGGTGAGTCAGGAACATCACTCTAGGGTGAGTCAGGAACATCACTTTGGGGTGAGTCAGGAACATCACTTTGGGGTGAGTCAGGAACACCACTCTGGAGTGAGTCAGGAACACCACTCTGGGGTGAGTCAGGAACATCACTTTGGAGTGAGTCAGGAACACCACTCTAGGGTGAGTCAGGAACATCACTTTGGGGTGAGTCAGGAACATCACTTTGGGGTGAGTCAGGAACACCACTCTGGGGTGAGTCAGGAACCCCACTCTGGGGTGAGTCAGGAACACCACTCTGGGGTGAGTCAGGAACCCCACTCTGGGGTGAGTCAGGAACATCACTCTGGGTGAGTCAGGAACACCACTCTGGGGTGAGTCAGGAACACCACTCTGGGGTGAGTCAGGAACCATACTCTGGGGTGAGTCAGGAACCCCACTCTGGGGTGAGTCAGGAACATCACTCCGGGGTGAGTCAGGAACCGTACTCTGGGGTGAGTCAGGAACAACACTCTGGGGTGAGTCAGGAACCCCACTCTGGGGTGAGTCAGGAACCCCACTCTGGGGTGAGTCAGGAACACCACTCTGGGGTGAGTCAGGAACCCCACTCTGGCATTGTTCCAGATGCCCCATACCCCAAACTGTTGTAGAGGAAGACATTGGGCTGAGCAGGTGCACGACTGACTAACCCCTGTATTTTCTGGGCCCTCAAGGTGACCAGCAGAGCTGCTTGTTTTCAGATTGTGGGATGAGCACTTTATAAAGACAGGTGGCAGGGCCATGGAGAAGGGTGTAAACATGGATGAGGATATGAAGATAGGAGTGTTGCCTAACCAGGAGATAAGGTGACTCAGGAGTCACATGGGTTCTGGATGAATAAAACTGGGTGTTTTACATCAAGTGAGCTGAGGTTGGGGCAGAATTCGATGATTTGTCAGAGGTGCATATAGGTTTTATTTACTAACAGTGACAGTATCCTGGTGCAGATATTTGGTTGAAAACTCACCTTGGGGTCAAATCAGACTCCACAGTTGTGAGGTCAATTGCCAGAGGGCACGATGAAATCATTGGTGTGGGGATTTGTGATGGGAGTTTAAAATAAATGGCACTACTCAAAGGCAGAATAGGGGCAGGTTCACCCTGGAATCCGGGCCAATATTTATTCCTCAATCAAACTCACAGGGAACAGATCTTATGTTGACTGTTTGTGTTACTGGGAGCTTGCTGTACATCAAGTGGTTACTTTCTTTCCCATTTTAGAGGGACATGACTTTATCAGATGGATATCATGTGTACTATCGAAAAGATGCATTGTAGAAATTCACCATGAGTCCTCCATTAGCACTTTCCAAACCCACAGCTGCTTCCAACTAGATGGACAGGGGCCTTCCATCTAGAAGAACATTACCACCTACAAGGTCCCCTCCAAGTACTCACCATCCCGACTAGGAAATATATCCATGTTCCTTCACCGTCGCTGGGTCAAAATCCTGGAATTCCCTCCCTAAGGGCATTGTGACCCATAGCATGCAGACTGCAGTGACTCAAGAAGGCAACTCACCATCGCCTTCTCAAGAGCAGCCAGGGACAAGCAATAAATGGCGGCCTAGCTAGAGATGCCCATCTCCCGTGAAAGAATAAAAAATAATCCCTAGGCCCATGTTGTCAAGATTGTAACAAGGTCAGCCAGCAGACCTCATAGAATATGAGTTCCCTGATTGGGGCTGTTAATCTGGTCCAATCAGGGAGCCCTGGCTGACAGATATGAACAGGAGGGTCAGGGGCTCTGTTCACTCTGAGAGCTGGCTCCGAGGGAGCTGGATCAGGGTCAAGGACTCTTCGTGTATAAATAAAGGGTGACTTGGTGACAGGACACTGTGAAATTATTTCACATGTGATCTCCTGAACTCTTTAGATCCCCTGGGGATTCTGAGGGAGTTAGCTTGCTGAGTAGCTTTGCCTCATTTCTTCCAGAAGATTCCATGGCTACTGGAATGTAGGATGTGTCTGATCATGATGCCTCAAACAGCAGGAATATTGGGCAGACTTGATGCATCAACTGTCCTAGTCCGTCACTCTATGTATTGATAATTTGACCATTAGGATGCAGGGACCAAGTCTAAGTTGTGCAATGATATTGCACATTTTAACAATCACAGAACAGCCCAAAGTGCTCCCGAATGCTTATTGGGGAGACGTTGGTCCAGTGGTATTAATGGTAGACTATTGATCCAGAAACTCAGCTCATGTTCTGGAGTCCTGGATTCAAATTCTCCCATGGCAAATGGTAGAATGTGAGCTCAAAAAGAATATCGAATTAAGAGTCAAATGATGACCATGGGTCCACTGTCAATAATTGGGAAAATTGATAAATTTTGATAAATTGAAAATTGGAAAATCAGCACTTCCAACTCATAAACAGCTGAAAAAAGCCAATGAAATATGACTAAAATATAAAGGTAAAGTCACCGTAATCCTACTCTCTCATTAGAGAGAGATAACTGGTGGTGGTTTAACCTGGTGGTCACCATGCCTCAGGTGAGGGGAGAGGTTGAGATGATGAGATTCCCTACAGGCCCTTAAAGTTCCCCTGCGCCCCACCCTCCACAAGCAAAGAGTAACCCACCCAGTCCCATTTTCCTCTGACTAATACACCTATCTCTATGGGCAGTTTAGCGCAGCCAGTCCACCTAGGCTGCACATTTTTGAACAGCGGGAGGAAACCTACACAGACACAGGAAGAATTTACAACCTCCACACAGCCTGATGGAGGAATTGAACCCAGCTCCCTGGCACTAGGAGGCAAAGTGCTAACCACTGAGCTACCGTGCTACAGGTGGAGAATCTGTTGCGATAACCTCAACTAGTGTGGGAGTTGAATTCAGGCTGTTTGCATCACAAACCAGCCATCCAGCCAACTGAGCCACCAGCTGTCTCTTTCTCTAATGAGAGAGCAGCCCTCTGGTCTGGGAAGACAATGGTGACTTTCTCTTCTACATGCCTTCAAGTCGGAAACTTCGAAGCTAATTTGTGCTCAGCAAGGTCCCATGAGCCAGGCTGTGATAATAATCACTCTGGGTTTTTTTGTGATGTTGATTGAGGGATTGGTTTTAGCCAGGACACTGGGGTCTACGTCCTTGGTTTCCCTCAGATGAGAGCCGTGTTATGGCTGCTGGAGGATTCCAGTGTTAATGTCAATTCCAAAAGACAGCACAGAGAGTAGGATTATGGTGACTTTACCTTTATATTTTAGTAATATTTCATTGGCTTTTTTCAGTTGTTTATGAGTTGGAGGTGCTGGTGTTGGACTGGGGTGTACAAAGTTAAAAATCACACAACACCAAGTTATAGTCCAACAGGTTTATTTGGAAGCACTAACTTTCGGAGCGCTGCTCCTTCATCAGGTGGTGGCAACTCCACCAATCCAGCTTGAGGGGGAGTTGGAGAACCATGTTCCAGTCCACAGTGGAACTTAATGCACAGCTTTCTGACTCAGGGGCAAGAGAGAACCACCCCTGATCGAATAACTTAAATACTGAAACAATCAGTCTATAAGCCTCTTGCTCAGATGGTCGAAAGCATTTCTGATGATTAACATTTCTGGGATGTGGTACTGAAAAGGCTATTACCATGGTGATACAGGAAGGCTGTGTTGGCTGAAACTCATTCAAACAGATCTCAGGCCAAGAGTTAAGATAAATGTAAATTTTTCTTCAAAATACATTTATCCACAGGCTACAGACACGACGGCAAGGTGAGTATTTACTGTCCATCCCTATTCACACTGGTGAAGGTAGAGTGAAGCTCACTTCTTGAACTACTTGAGTCCTTCAGGTGTGGAAGCAACCACAGTGTTTTGATTAGACTTACAGTGTGGAAACAGGCCCTCCGGCCCAACAAGTCCACACCGACCCGCCGAAGCGCAACCCACCCATACCCCTACATTTACCCCTTACCTAACACTACGGGCAATTTAGCATGGCCAATTCACCTGAGCCGCATATCTTTGGACTGTGGGAGGAAACCGGAGCACCCGGAGGAAACCCACGCAGACACGGGGAGAACGTGCAAACTCCACACAGTCAGTCGCCTGAGTCGGGAATTGAACCCGGGTCTACAGGCGCTGTGAGGCAGCAGTGCTAACCACTGTGCCACCGTGCCGCCCAAAATACCTTTTGAGGAAGGTATTTCCAGGATTTTGACCCAGAGATACTGAGGGAGTGGTAATGATGTATTTTCAAGTCAGGATGGTAAATGGTATGGAAAGGAACTTGCAGGTGGCAGTTTTCCTGTGTATCTGCTGCCCTTGTCCTTCTTGCTGGAAGAGATTATGTGTTTAGAAAGTGCAGATCTTTGGCAAATTTCTGCAGTGCATCTTGTAGCTGGTGCACTCTACTGCTACTGAGCTTTGGTGGTGGAGGGAGTGGATGCACGTGGATGGAGTTTATCAAGTGGGCTGCTTTGTCCTGGATGGCATCAAGCTTCCGGAGTGTTGTTGGAGCTGCAGGGCCTTTGAAGAGAGAAACAGTTAATATTTCAGGCCATTGCCTTTACATCAGAATTGAAAAAACAAGGAAAAATAACAGGTTTTAAGGATGTGAAATGGGGAGGGTGACAAAATGACAAAAGCATTGGTGGTGTGGGGTAAACAAGAATGGTAATGTGGCAAGTAAAGGAGGTGTTCATAGATATTCATAGAATCCTTACTGTGTGGAAACAGGACATTTGGCCCAACAAGTCCACACTGACCCTCCAAAGATAATCCCAGCCAGACCTATTCCCCTACACCATTCCTCAACATTTCCCTTGACTAATGCAGCTAACCTACACATCTCTGGACACAATTTAGCATGGCCAGTCCACCTAACCTGCACAGCTTTGGACTGTGGGAGGAAGCTGGAGTAACTGGAGGAAACCCACGCAGACACGGGGAGAACGTGCAAACTCCACACAGTCAGTCGTCCGGGGCTGGAGTCAAACCTGGGTCAGTTTCTGTGCTGTACATTTCTATGAGGTGTTGCTACTCGAGCTCATTGCACATTGCAGGGAGGTGAGGTAAGAGAGCTCAGCTTGTGTGCAAGGTGCAGAGTGGAAATGTCATGTGCTTGGCCCAGTTAATGGATTGAGCAGTACGTTGTCAACCTGTCGGATTGTTTGAGGCAGACCCACAGCATTGCAGCAACGATTACCATTTCTCTTAAGCACCATCTAATGTTTCTTTGATGCCTAGTTTTGAGCTGCAGAATTTGGGAGTTGCACTGTTTCAGCTGAAAATTGCACAAATTTCGACCACTGCAGTCAATCACTGCAAGTTAAAGAGTATATTTTTAGCCTGGTAAACAGAGAAATATATCACTGATACATCAGGAGATACTAACCAATGGCTGAACTTGTGCTGAACTATCCAGTATGGGTGCCTATAGAGATCAAAGCCTCCTGCCTCTACATTGCTATCTGTCTGACTTTGAAAAAACAGGGTAATGTGTGTGTTGTATAGTAGGGACAACCAAATACGTTCTTCATTGGGTTAGAGAGGCATAAATTATCCACTTGTTTTAAGATGAGCAATTTCTAAAAGGAGGCTGTTTCTCTTGTGTCAGTGTTAACTGCACTTTCTCCAGCTCCATTTCCCTTCGGGTCAAGTGATCACTAATTCATTGCCTGGAGCTAGAGACTAAAAGGCATCTGTAATTTTGTTTTCATGCTGTAACTCACTCCTAACATTAACAATGATCATTCTAACCATGTCCTTATTCCTTAAATTGTGCTTTAACCTTTGTAGGGCAGCTGCTACAGCAGTTTCCTCTTGTACTTAAACATTTGACTACTAAATAAATGATGAGACAATGAGAACGCTCTCGGGAGACCAGAATTAAATCCCGGAATCTCATAGCCAAAAGCAGTGCATGATGGACGTGTTCAATTGATTGTGAAGCCAGCCAATGGCTCCCTCAACGTGTTCTCCAGAGCTATTGTACTTTCCCCACATTACCAACACTCCACTCTCCTCCAGCCCACCTCACCCCACCCCACCCTCTCCAAAGCAATTGCCTTCCTGAAGGTATCAACTCACCTTGAAACACCTTTTTATACCTCATCCAGCCTGTCCAACAGAAGCTTTATCCCCTCACTCAGTCTTGCTGCAACAATGCCACACCCTTTGAAGAGTTATTGGGTTCAATTCATCTAGATTCCCAGGCAACATGGCGATTCAGTTGGTTAGCACTGCTGTCTCAAGGCTCCAGGGACCTGGGTTTGAGTCCAGCTTTGGGTGACTGTCTGTGTGGGGTTTGCACATTCTCCCCGTGTCTGTGTGGGTTTCCTCCCACAGTTCAAGGATGTGCAGGTTAGGGTGAATTGGCTATGGGAAATTGAGCAGGTGTGGATGTGCAGGTTCAGTGGATTAGCCATGGGAATTTTAGGAGGTGGGGATGGGTTGCCCTCTAGAGGGTCAGTGTGGATTTGGTGGCTTGGATTCTAGATTAGAGTGGTGCTGGAATAGGACAGCAGGTCAGGCAGCATCTGAGGAGCAGGAAAATCGACATTTCGGGCAAAAGCCCTGACCTGCTGTCCTTTTCCAGCACCACTCTAATCTAGACTCTGATCTCCAGCATCTGCAGTCCTCACTTTTGCCTACCTGAATGGCTTAGATTCTAGACTTGGGGCTGTTTGTGCCTGAGTGGGTATAATCCTCCAGCCCTTAACCCACCCAGTCCAGAATTCCCTGAACAAAGGATGTCCCTTCGGCCTGTCCCAGGCCTATGCACAGAAGCCCTCCCTAGCCTGCACCCAGATGAAGCTCCGATTCTCTTCCCGAAGCCTGAGAGGTCACTGTGGTTCATTGTTCCACCCCTTGCAGTTCAGGGTCAAAAGGTTTTGAGTTTAAAGGGCATGCGCCCAGGGGTTAACCCATGCTGAATGCTCCAGTTCACCTCCAATTGGATCTCAGCGTCAAATGTGATGCTAGAATATTGTTGCAAAGACAAATCATCAGCTCCCAATCCGTCAAATTTGGGCAACTTTCTTCACTGACAGTGGCAGGTTCAGTATGGAGGAAGGAACAGATGGTTGTTGTAGAACTGCTTCTGTTTCCAACTGGCTCTGGGAAATCCTTTTTTACTTCAGAACAGGCAGTGGTTAGACCACAGCTGTGCTCTGTTTCAGGCCCCTGATCTTAGGAAAGCTAGGCTGGTATTGGGTGCAGTCCACAGAAAGTTCAGTAGGTTACTACCAGCTATACAGGAGAGATTGAGTAGATTGGAACCTGTACTCACTGGAGCTTAGAAAAATAAGAGGCGACCTTATTGAAACATGCAGGATTCCTACAGTTTGATTGAGCAAATATGGAGTGGTCATTTCCACTTGTGGGTAGGCGGAGGACCGAAGGGCATGCTCATAGAATAAGGGGTTTTAAGACCAAGATTAGGAGGAGTTTTTTCGTGTCAGAGGGCTGTGAATCTGAACAATACTTTACCACAGAGGACTGTTGAGGATTGGTCATCGAGTATATTCAAAGCTGAGACAGGCATATTTTCTCATCAGGAAGGGAGTCAAGGGTTATGGGAAATTGGCAGGAAAGTGGAGTTGAGGACTATCCGACAGGCCCTGGCCTAGTCATAGAGTCATAGAGATGTACAGCACAGAAACAGACCCTTCAGTCCAACCCGACCAGATATCCCAACTCAATCTAGTCCCACTTGCCAGCACCCGGCCCATATCCCTCCAAATCCTTCCTATTCATATACCCATCCAAATGCCTTTTAAATGTTGCAATTGTACCAGCCTCCGCCATTTCCTCTGGCAGCTCATTCCAAACACGTACCACCCTCTGCATGAAAATGTTGCCCCTTGGATCTCTTTTATATCTTTCCCCTCTCACCCTAAACCTATGCCCTCTAGATCTGGACTCACCGACCCCAGGGAAAAGACTTTGCCTATTTATCTTATCCATGCCCCTCATAATTTTGTAAACCTCTAGGAGGTCACCCTTCAGCCTCTCACGCTCCAGGGAAAATAACCCCAGCCTGTTCAGCCTCTCCCCATAGCTCAAACTCTCCAACCCTGGCAACATCCTTGTAAATCTTCTCTGAACCTTTTCAAGTTTCACAAAACTTTCCGATAGGAAGGAGACCAGAATTGCACGCAATATTCCAACAGTGGCTTAACCAATGTCCTGTACAGCCGCAACGTAACCTCCCAACTCCTGTACTCAATACTCTGACTGATAAAAGAAAACATACCAAACGCCTTCTTCACTATTCTATCTACCTGTGACTCCATTTTCAAGGAGCTATGAACCTGCACTCCAAGGTCTCTTTGTTCACTCGCTAGAACCCTACCATTAAGTGTATAAGTCCTGCTAAGGTTTGCTTTCCCAAAATGCAGAACCTCACATTTATGTGAATAGTGGAGAAGACGTGATGGGCTGAATGGTCTATTTCTACTCCTATGTTATAAGATCTTATGGTATCTTCATTAGTACAGAAATAGCTAGAGTCCAGTAACCTGTCACACTTTATTTACCTGTTCTAGTACATGGGCTCTGATCAGCCGGCTCAAAGCCAGTCCCTACACTGAAGAGACTTCTTGGAATTTCTGTTTGTATCTGTCAGCTCAGGCTCCCTGACTGGCCCAGGATAACAGCCCCAATCAAGGACCTCATAGTCAGTAAGATCCACCTACAGCTACCTTCACCCATCATGCAAACCAGCCTTCCATCCATTGACTCCATCTATACTTCCCGTTGCCATGGGAAAGCAACCAACGACCCCTCCCATCCCGGTTACACCCTCTTCCACCCTCTTCTATCAGGCAGAAGATATAAAAGTTTGAATACTCACATGAATAGATTCAAGAACTGCTTATTCCCTTTGGTTATCAGACTTCTGAATTGACCTCTCAAATATAAATTCATCTCTCTCTCTCTACACCTTCTCTGTGGCTATGACGCAGTATCCTGCATTCTGTTTTGCTCCCTGGGTGCATTCTGCCTGAGATGATCTGCCTGTATACATGCAAAATAACACTTTTCACTTTATTTTTTCTCAATCCCTGATAAGAGATAGATTATAAACCCAAAATTATGAACCGAATGAACATTACCTAAGGAGTTAAATTTGTACTTTTATCAGTTGTGTTTTTCTTAAACAGTAACCCTTATTCAGCTTTTGTATGGGTGGAATAACTCTCCAGAGGCTGGTATCCTGTCACCAAGTCACCCTTTATTAACATGTGCTTTGCTTGTTAATGTTTCATTAGCCACATGTGCATTTGGATGTCAGTTTGCTCACTAAGCTGGAAGGTTCATTTTCAGATGCTTCATCACCATACCAGGTAACATCTTCAGTGAGCTCTGAGCAGCCAGCTCCAAAGCCACTCCCTAGACTGAGGAGACCTTCTGAGTCTCCTGTTCATGTTTATATAAATTCCCACACTACCACTGCACAACTCAGTAAAAAGTCACCACTGTGCAAGAATTCTAATACATTTCCATCATCAGGAAATGCCCTTGCAAAATACCATGCAAGAATTGTAACAAACACTACATTGGGCAAACAGGCAGAAAACTAGCCACCAGGACACATGAACACCAACTAACCACAAAAAGTCATAACCCACTCTCACTAGTATCCTCACATACGGATGAGGAAGGACACCACTTCGACTGGGGCAACATATCCATCCTTGGACAAGCCAAACGAAGACACGCACGAGAATTCCTGGAAGCATGGCATTCCAACTGGAACTCTATCTACAAACACATCGACTTGGATTCCATTTACTACCACCTGAGAAAAAAAGGAAATGACGTCACCACAGGAAATTGACATCACCATAGCAAATGACATCACCAACCCAAGGAAACCCAAACATATAAATGAAAAGCGGGCTACACCACCAGTGCTTCATCTGGATGCTCTCTGAAGACATTACCTATTATGGTGACGAAACGTCTGAAAATGAACCTTCCAGCTTAGTGAGCAAACCTACACCCGAATGCCCATGTGGCTAAGGAAATGTTAACAAACAAAGCCTGATAAGGGCAATGCTAACATGAAGAACACTTTTCATCGTGTCTCGGTACATAGGACAATAATAAATAAATCAATCAACAGCCACTTGGCAGGTTGCATCCATGTTCAGAAGGTGAGAGTGGATCAAAACAGGCTCATTGCCATTTCAATTACAACAGCACAGAATATCCTCCAATAGGCCTTAATTCATTGTCATACAGAAGGGGCCTTATAGCAATTTTAGGTGACCACCTACAGGCCAGCATGAAAAATTGCTTAATTCAAAGTGGGGTCAGACATCTTTGGGGTTATCGTTCATCATTGTCAATGGATTATGAACACCATGAAGGCCAATTTGCGCATCGGGAAGTTTATATTTAGTGACTCAAAAGAAAAGCTATAAACCATAACAAACCTAAAATAAGGCAAGGCTGTGGGTTCAGCACTTAGGCCAAAGCTAAAGTCTGGAAGTGTTGTGGAGAAAGGTTCAGTTGAGGTAATCAAGATGTCGCTAGATGATCACTTGGATAGAAATGGTTGCTCAAGGGTATGGGGAAAAGGCAGGAAATTGGCATTGGGTGAAAATTGGGTAACAATTCTGTGAAGTGCTCAGTTCTGGTCTCCATTTTGGTAAAACAGATGAAGGAATGCTGGAGAAGGTGGTTGGCAGGAAATGAAGTCAGGTATGAGTCATTGTTAACACAGGAGAAACAGTCAGCAAGTCTGGCAGCATCAGTGGAGAGAGAAACAGAGTTAACATTTTGAGTCCAATATAATTCTTTTTTGAAGATGAGACATACCAGACTTGAGATGTTAACTGTGGTTCTCTCTCCACAAATGCTGCCTTTTCTCCAATACTCTGTTTCTTTTCAGATAAACACTAGGGTGAGGAGTGGGGGTGGAGGGAGGTCAGATTTCACATTTGTCGATGGGATGAAGGTGGTAGGATGAACATTCCTGTGCCTTCACCGTCCCAAACAATTTCACCTCAGGGTCAGGGTTGAAAGCTTGACCAGGCGCCATCCAGTTGGATGGCACTCAATTAGCAATGCCAAGTGGGATCTCTGTGCCCAACTGTGCTTTGGGCTGGCACTTTGTGGGGCAGAGGACCATGAATGGGAAGCCAATGTCATTCGTCTCTGAATCTCAGGCTGAGGAAAAGGTGCGGCCCCATATAGGAGTGACGTTGAAGAAAAGTTGAGAGGCGACTTCTTCCCATGGTCCTTCCCTGGGTGTTAATCCTAAGACACTCCCCCTCTCTGTGGATCCCTGCCAAATGCCAAATCGGCAAGAACCTGGATCCCACAGGGATGGCAAACACAAGGGCAAGGTTATATTCAGCTTCTTCTCCAAAGTGTTGCCACAGTGTCAGAGCAATCTCTAATCTCACTGCAGATCAGTAAAAATGCAGCTAAACACAAGACTGCATTTTGGTCTGATGGGTAAATCAGGCGTAAGTGGAGTTGCCCGCATTTAGTGAATCCAAGACCTCTCGGAATCCCAGAGGAGAGAATGCTTGCAGGTGGATATTGTGAAGGCCTTGCTGATTCCCCTGGGAACAATTACTCCGCAATCCTTTCTGTTAAAAGAACAAGTCTTGAGAGATTATGAGATAAATGGTTGTTTTGAAAAGCATTGCAAGATTTCTAAGTAGATTGGGTACTTAATAAGGTAGAAAAATAAAAGCAGATGATACTTTCAGGTACACAACGATAACAGAGGAACAAGAAGGAACAATATTTAACCCCTCATTCAGCGAGATCATGTCTGATGTACAACCCAACTCTACATCCTGACCTTTATCCCAGAGGGGAAAGTGAGGTCTGCAGATGCTGGAGATCAGAGCTGAAAATATGTTGCTGGAAAAGCGCAGCAGGTCAGGCAGCATCCAAGGGACAGAAGATTCGACGTTTCGGGCATGATTCCTGAAGAAGGGTTTATGCCCGAAACATCGAATCTCCTGTTCCTTGGATGCTGCCTGACCTGCTGCCTAATATCCCAGAGGACCAGTACATGGTCAGAGTTGTTTTTCCTTTACATTCATTAGTGGGATGTGGGCATCATTGACTGGGCCAGCATTGAAACCCATCCCTAGTTGCCCCTTGAGAAGGTAAGGGTGAACCGCTGCAGTCCACGTGTTGTGGGTTGACACTCAATGCCATTCGAGAGGGGAGTCCATAGTTTTGACCCAGCAAAAGTGAACGAATGGCATTAGGTTCCCAAGTCGGAATGGTGAGTGGCCTTGAAGGAAAATGTGAATGGATTCATGTTTAAATGCCAGGAATTAGTTCTTCTGAGAAGCTAGAATGGAGTGTCAAAAAAAATCAGGGTACATTAAGAATTTTGCAATGGGTAGATGGAAGGTTTGGGCTGCTGGAAGGGTGGTGTCAAATAAGTTGTCTTCATCAATCCATGTCACTGTTTAGAAATGTTAGCCGAATCTTTCCTCCTAAATGATGTAACTGAATGAAACTCAGAAGGATTCATTGGGAGATTGAGCCAGACTGGCCCTTTCCTTAAAAATCTCTTCACGAGGTGGGTGTATCACTGGCAAGGTCAGCATTTGTTACTCATCCATAAATGCCCTTGAAGGGAATTGATTGCTATGCCCTTTTGGAGGGCAAGTTAATCATGTTTACTGACTATCCTCTACTAGTCCTGTCTTACTCTAGCATTACCCAGTTAGTTTGCCAGTAGTGACACCAAACTTAGTGGAAAATGTAGCTTCCCAGGAGATACTGTCAGAATCAACCCATGTGATAAACACGCCTGCAGTTCCTTCATTGCCTGTAATGTGTTGTACGCCATCTAGAAACTTTCAGCACATTCTACTGCCACTCTTGCAGATGTTGCTTTAATCGATGCACTGTCTGAACAGTTGTCTTTCAAGTAAAATGTCAAACTAAGGTCCTATTTGTCTCTCAGGTGGGGTTACAAGTTCAAAGTAGAGCAGAGGAATTATCCCTGGTGACCTGTTAGTCTCCAGTCTACATCAACGGAACTGAGGTCAAAAGAGTGGACAGCGTCAAGTTCCTCAGAGTGACGATAACCAATAACCAGTCTTGGTCTTCCCATGTCATTGCAATGGTCAAGAAGGTACAGCAACGCCTTTTCTTCCTCAGGCCACTCAGGAAATTTAGCATGTCCGTAAGGACCCTCATCAACCTTGACAGATGGACCATCGAAAGCATACTGCCCGGGTACATGTGTCCTGGTGCAGCAACTGCTCTGCCCGGGACCGGAGGAAACTACAGAAGGTGGTGCACACAGTCCAGACCATCACAGAAACCAACCTCCCATCCATGGTCTCCATTTACACGGCACGCTGCCGCAGAAAGGCTGCCAACATCATCACCGACCCATCGTACCTCGGTAATGATCTCCTACCACCCCGTCTGTCAGGCAGAAGATACAGAAGCTTGAACACACACACACACACACACAGACACACACACACAGACACACACAAACACCAGCAGGTTCAGGAGCAGCTTCTTCCCAGACTGATGAATGGATGCTCCTACATCAAATAATGCTGAACTTGCTAATGTTGATCTTTCTTGTATACCCTGTACAATGTTTTCTGTCTGCTTCTGTCTAGACCTTTTGATCTGTACATCCTTGCTTACTATGATCTGCCTGTAATGTTTATAAACAAAGCTTCTCACTTACTTTGATGCACATGACAATAAATCAATCTATCAATCAATATATATCACTCAATTGACATCGCAGAGTTGGACTATGTTGTCATTATTGTATTGCTGTTTGTGGATGTTCTGAAATATTGAAGGCTGCAACATCAAGTACATGCATACCTTTCCATTTTATGAAAGGATTCTCATACGTTACTGTGAGTCAGTTTGTACCCTCTGGGATTCAGAAGAGTAAGAGGTGACTTGGTTGAAACTCATTAGATCCTGAGGGATCTTAACAGGATGGATGTGGCCAGAGGTTTTCTCTTGTGGGAGAAGCTAGAACTCATGGTGACCATTTCAAACTAAGGCTTGGCCATTTAAAGCAGAGAGGAGGAGACTGTTTTTCTCTCAGACAGTGAATCTTTGGAAAGGTGGCAGACGCAGAGTCCTTGAACATTTTTAAAGTAGATGGTTTCAATAAATGAAAGGAGCAACAGATTATTGGGGTAAGTGGAAATAAGGAGCTGAGGCTGGAGTCAGGTCAACCATGTTCATGTTGAATGGCCTGAGCAATCTCAAACAGTAGGGTGGTCTACTCTTGTTGCTGACTGCTATGTTATCGCTGATAGTGTTGCCAACGGCCTGAGTCCTCGTGCAACAGATTCTCCTTCCCCCTCTGTGTGCGTTGTCTCATGTCCTCCCTGTAGTCGCTATGCCTCTCAATGCAATATTTCACCAGTGAAGGAAACAAGAAAGCTGAAACCCAGTCCTTTGTTGGAATGTGGCTTCACCAAGAAGGTGTGGGGGAGAGGCACGGCGATTTTAAATGGAGTTGATCCCGAGTAGGTCCATGAATTCTGTGCTCTTACTGCCTCTCAGTTGAGGGCTACTAATTCAATGAAAAACACTTGAGGGCAAAGAGAATTTGGTGACTGAGTGTGGCAGGCAGGTACATTCCAAGCTCCAGGTTTCGAGAAATGCATTAATGCTTGGGGTGAGCAGCTAGAAAGCCTCAATGAGGCAAGGTCACAGTCTAAGGTGGTCCCATCACAATAACCAAAAGGCTGGGGATTGTGGCGAATGTGAATGTTTTACAAAGAGCATAAAAGGAGGCTGTTAAGTCAGACCTGTGCCTATAAGTATAGTCAGGAGCACTTGAGTTCCATAAGGTACATGGGAAGAAATTCGAACAGAAATTGCTGGAGAAACTCAGCGTGTCCAGCAGTGTTCTGAAAAAAAGGTTGGTGGACTTGGAATGTTAGCTCAGTTTCTCTCTGCACATGCTGCCAAACCCGCTGAGTTTCTCCAGCAACTTCTGTTTTTGTTTCAGGTTTCCAGCATCCACAGTGCTGTCTTTTATCGTTAAGGAAAGAAATTCAATCCCAGGTGTGATGCGCCTTCACAAAGTTTACCAGTGAAGCATATTTCTGAATTTTAAGAAAAGCAGGTTTCGAACAGAAAACCCACCCCTTACTCCATACCCTGTACATCCCAATTTAAATCTCAAGTCTGGACTGAATGGTTCGAATGTTGCATGAATTTAGCTGCTAATTCAACACAGTTTTACACAAGGTAAATAGGTCTGTCACACAAGACCCTTGTTCCATGAGCTGAAAATGTGTTGCTGGAAAAGCGCAGCAGGTCAGACAGCATCCAAGGAGCAGGAAATTCGACATTTCGGGCATAAGCCCTTCATCAGGAATGAGCAGGCTAAGATAAAAGGTAGGGAGGAGGGACTTGGGGGAGGGGCGTTGGAGATGTGATAGGTGGAAGGAGGTCAAGGTGAGGGTGATAGGCCGGAGTGGGGTGGGGGCGGAGAGGTCAGGAAGATGATTGCAGGTTAGGAAGGCGGTGCTGAGTTTAAGGGATTCGACTGAGACAAGGTGGGGGGAGGGGAAATGAGGAAACTGGCACAAGGTGGGGGGGGAGGTGGAGTTTCCTGCTCCTTGGATGCTGTCTGACTTGCTGTGCTTTTCCAGCAACACATTTTCAGCTCTGATCTCCAGCATCTGCAGACCTCACTTTCTCCTTGCTCCATGAGAACAGCAAAGGTCTCCTGCTCAATGTAACATCCTTCCCACTGTTGGGGAAGCTGGCGGTGGTGTGAAGCTGTGTGTTAATTTTGTTTGGCAAGCGATGGAGCAGAAAGCAGGGTTGGAGGCAGCAAGAGATCCTTTGGCACATTTACCGTCACAACATGGTGAAGAACAGAATGGTCCTCTGTGACTGGTTACATTGCTTCACATTGTGTTGGCCCAGACTGCTTTGTTTTATTTCAAATTTCTGAACACTCTGCTATTGCTCTCGCTAAAGTGGGATTTAACCAGACAGGAGCTCAGCACTTCAGGAGAAACAGGGATGCTTGATTCCAGAATGCGTATCTGGCTGTGAGAAATGATTTTCGGCTGAACGTGCCAAGAGTAAGCTCTGACCATTCTCACTCTCTCTGGCCTTTGCTTTCAGTGACTCCCAGACAGTGACAGTTACAATGAGAATTCACACAATGCCCTTTGCTTTTAAAGATGCACAATGCCACTAAAAGATGGCATTAAATCGCACCAAAGTCAGCCTGGTGGCCAATTCACTTTAGCCAAAGGACATTGCAATTCCAAAAAGTTGATATTTTCTGTTCAATAAAATGATAGCTTGCATTTCAGGATCAGTTTAGCTCAGGTGGCTGGGCAGTTGGTATGTGATGCCAATGATGTGGGTTCTATACCCATCACTGACTGAGGTTACCATTAAGGGCTCTCCTTCTCTACCTCTCCCCTCACCTGAGGAATGCAAGTTAAATTGCCACCAGTCGTTGTTCTCTCTCTAATGATAGAGCAGCCCGACGGTCTGGTAAGACCATGGAGACTTGATTTTACGTGATTGTTTTTAAAGTGGCGGTGTTCAGGTACTGAATGTTATCCAACGCGTACTGTTTGTGCTGCATTGGAGGCTTCCTCCCACCTGCTCCATCTCTGCATAGCTATCAGGAACCATGATTTATTGATGGGATGGCCGCATGGGCAATGTCAGAGCAGACACAGGTGGTACAGCCGTGTTTCATTCACAGAGAGTGACACCGTCCATCGAATAAACAGTCACTTCTTCAGCTCTAAGGTGAGTCTCCTAAAGTCTGATGCTGCCAGTGGAGTGTTAGGTGGCACTGGGGTTTCTCCTGGTGCTGACAGTCTCACAACATGATGTTGTAAGATTCAAAGAATCATCAAGTCAAAATGAAGGCTGCTTGTGGACAGAGGGTGGACAGGGTGTGGACAGGGTGTGGACAGGGTGTGGACAGGGTGTGGACAGAGGGTGGACAGGGTGTGGACAGGGTGTGGACAGGGTGTGGACAGAGGGTGGACAGAGTGTGGACAGAGGGTGGACAGGGTGTGGTTGTTTTCCTTGGAGCAGAGGAGACTGATGGGGGCGGTGGTGGTGGGGTGGGGGTGGTGGGGGTGGTGGTGGTGATGGTGGGGTGGGGGTGGTGGGGTGGGGGTGGTGGTGGTGGTGGTGGTGATGGTGGGGTGGGGGTGGTGGGGTGGGGGTGGTGGTGGTGGTGGGGTGGGGGTGGTGGTGGGGTGGTGGTGGGGTGGGGGTGGTGGTGGTGGTGATGGTGGGGTGGGGGTAGTGGGGTGGGGTGGGGGTGGGGGTGGGGTGGGGGTGGGGTGGGGTGGGGGTGGTGGTGGTGGTGATGGTGGGGTGGGGGTGGTGGGGTGGTGGTGGGGTGGACGGGGCGGAGGTGTGGCAGATACAATTGAGATTGGAGCGTTGTGCGCAGTTTTGGGCCCCATATCGCAGGAAGGATGGACTGGCCCTGGAGCATGTTCAAAGGACGTTCACAAGAATGGTCCGAGGAATGAAAAGCTTAACATATGAGGAATGTTTGAGGACTCT
Organism: Hemiscyllium ocellatum; assembly: GCF_020745735.1. Classification (NCBI taxonomy): domain Eukaryota; kingdom Metazoa; phylum Chordata; class Chondrichthyes; order Orectolobiformes; family Hemiscylliidae; genus Hemiscyllium; species Hemiscyllium ocellatum. Next base: position 127,152,754 of record NC_083405.1, read on the forward strand.
GGGTTTATACTCAATGGAGTTTAGAAATGGGGGGGGGGTGGGGAATCTAGTTGAAACTTACAGAATGCTGAATGGCCTGGACAGAGTGAACATTTGGAAGATGTTTCCATTGGTAGCAGAGACTAGGCACCGAGGACACAGCCTTAGAGTAAAGGGCAGACCTTTTAGAACCTTATAGGTAAGGAGAAACACCTTCAGCCAGAGAGTGGTGAATCTATGGTAGCGGTTGCCATAAAAGGCTGTGGAGGCCAGGTTATTGAGTGTATTTGAGATGGAGATAGATAGGTTCTTGCGTATCAAGGCGATTGAGGGTTATGGGGGGAGAAAGCAGGAGAATGGGGATGAGAAACCATGATTGATTGGCAGAGCAGACCCGATGGGCTGAATGGCCTAATTTCTGCTTCTATGTCTTCTGGTACTATGGTCTAATGGAGGTGTGTAAAACTATGAAGGGGAGTAGAGGGGGAAGACAGGGTGAAATATTTCCCCTTGATGGAGGGATCTGTGACCAGGGCATAAGTTTGAGGTGAGGGTTAGGAGGTTGAGAGGGGATCTGAGGAAAAATGTTTCACTCTGAAGCTGGAGGGAATCTGCGTGTAAGAGTAGCAGAGGCAGAAACCCTCATCACATTTAAGAAACATTTAGATGTGCATTATTGATGCCTAGGTGTACAAGACAATGGGCCTACTGCAGGGAAATGGGATTAGAACAGTTAGCTGTTTTTGATGATTGCAGATTCAATGGTCCTTTCTCAATGCTGTAGACCTCTGACTCCCTCTGTGGCTGGGGTGCTTGGGATTTTGACCATGGGGATCTTCTGCAGTCGCTAAATTTTCTTTAGGAATTCTGGTTTGATCGATAGTTTCTCTCCGGGGTATCTGGATCCTGACAGGAAGATAATGAGTGTGAACAGGAACACCTCAAAAGGTTCACAGCCAGAAAGAACCGCTTAACCAGACTTGTTGGATTTATGTGAGGCAATTGCTGTCTTGATAGCCTGGGCCTCAGACCATTGACACTTATTGCTCCATGGTGACCTGCCTGACCCACTTCCTGTCCACCTTCCGTATCTCAAAGAAGCAAGCTTCCTGAGCAACATCCAACAGCAAGGGATGATGGACAGGGAAGGACTCAATTTCCTTCTGGGAAAAAAAGATCCTTCCTTCAAACTGCAGGATTTGAATTACTTCGGCGAGAATGGTCTTTGCTAAATAAATTCAGGACAATATACGGCCCCCATGTATTCAGCCTATATGAACCCATCATGCCCTTGGGGAGAGTATAAACAATGCTGCACATTGCCAAAGAGTACCCCCTCTGCAAATTGATTCACCCTGAATTCAGCGAACAATGAGGCTATCACTTCTTGAAATTCGTTTAAAATGCCCGTGTTGCTGGGCTGGGCCAGCATTTATTGTCCATCCATAGTTGCCCTTAAAAAGGAGATAGTGGACTACCATCTTGAACCACTGCACTCTACATGCTGTAGAGTCTCACAATGCCCTAAGGGAAAGAGTTTCAGGATTTTGACCCAGCAACACTGAAAGAAGAGTGATATATTGCCAAGTCAGGATCGGGAATAGCTTGGAAATGTTAGTTTTCCATATATTTGCTGCCCTTGTCCTAGATGATCATGTCCTTGGAGTTAGAAGGTACTAACAGAGGGGCCTTAGTGTGTTACTGCAGTACATCTTGTAGATAGTACACAGCGCAGCTCCTGAGCACTAGCAGTGGAACGTCTGAATATTTCTGGATGTAGTTCCAATGGATGTTGCCTGTAGATCATCTAGCTTGAAAAAAAAATCAAGCCAGACACAGGAATGCACAAATGAACTACATTTCAAATCATAGATTTTGGGCCCAAAGAGAAAGGAAGGATGGACTTCTACCTACAGAACTGTAAGGCTTGTTCACTCCCCCCCTCCACTCTCTGTCCTGCTTTTTTATGTCTCTCACTCTGGTCACACCTGGTGAAAGACCCATTTAGCAAAAACCCAGGTTTTGTGACTGCTGAGAATGTAAGCAATTAATTAAGTGACTGTAGTCTGAGGATAAATGTAACTGTAAAGGTTCCCGAGCAGTAAATGGTGATGGTGATGGACGGCACAAACCAAAGAAACTGAGCAGTTCATCAGGGCCTCCACCTGCAGGTGGCGACAGTAAGGGAGTGCATTTGGAAAGGTGGAAAGACCTCTTGCTGGAGAAAATGGGAGGAAAAGCAGATGGACAACATTCCAGAATTCATTGTAACCCACAATCTTTGTACATAATTTAAATAGCTCCTTGTTTATTCTTCCTGTTTATAATGACCTGAGGCCAACGGAATAAGGAATACCTGTGTAGTCATCTTTGGACTGTCAGTATGTTCAAATCTCATGTCACATGACACCTCAAAGATTCTGAGCACTTTGTAAACTACATATGCTTGGTCTTTCACTGACACCTGACCTTTTTTAAACTTAAAACCTGTGTTTGTGTATGTGTACATGTTTACTGTGATGTTTTATTTTTCTTTGGGTTAGAAAGTAATACAATTCCTCTTTCTTTCAGTCAAGAAAATCTTAGAATTGATTTCCCATTTGATTCTGGTCAGCTAATGAACTATGTTTTAACATGAAGGAAGCTTTTGTCGAGTATATACAGCAGAGATCGCGTGAATCCCTAGAAGAGGATAAAGGCAGTAGGAGTATACTGAAGAGAGAAATCAGGAGGGCAAAAAAAGGACATGAGATACCTTGATAAATAGGGTTAAAGAGAATCCAAAGGGATTCTACAAATACATTAAGGACAAAAGAGTAACAAGGGAGAGTCTCTATATTACAGAAAATCAATACATTTCTAATCATAATTGGAAGTAAGGAATATGGGGAAAATATTGATCTGTGTCATAAACCAGGCATGATCTAAAATGGCAGAGCCACACAACACCTGGTTATAGTCCAAAAGGTTTATTTAAAATCAGAAGCTTTCGGAGCGCAGCTCCTTCATCAGCTTCTTCCAAAAGCTTGTGATTTTAAATAAACCTGTTGGACTGGAATCTGGCATCGTGTGACTTCTGACTTTGTCCACCCCAGTCCCACACCAACACCGCCACATCAGAGGATGACATTCCAACACCACCACATCATAGGATGGCATTCCAGCGCCAACACCGCCACATCATAGGATGGCATTCCAGCACAACTCCTCCACATCAGAGGATGACATTCCAACACCAACACCGCCACATCATAGGATGACATTCCAGCACCAACACCGCCACATCATAGGATGGCATTCCAGCACCAACACTCCACATCATAGGGTGGCAGTCCCACACCAACACCTCCACATCATAAGATGCCATTCCAAACCAACATATCATAGGATGGCATTCCATTGCCAACACCGCCATATCATAGGATGGCAGTCCAACAACAACACCACCACATCATAGGATGGCATTCCAACACCAACACCTCCACATCATAGGATGGCATTCCAGCGCCAACACCGCCACATCATAGGCTGGCAGTCCAACACCAACACCACATCATAGGATGGCATTCCAGCACCATCACCTCCACATCATAGGATGGCATTCCAACACCAACACATCATAGGATGTCATGCCAGCGCCAACACCGCCACATCCTAGGCTGGCAGTCCAACACCAACACCACATCATAGGATGGCATTCCAGCGCCAACACCTCCACATCATAGGATGGCATTCCGACACCAACACCTCCACATCATAGGCTGGCAGTCCAACACCAACACCACATCATAGGATGGCATTCCAGCACCAACACCGCCACATCATAGGGTGGCATTCCAGCACCAAGACCGCCACATCATAGGATGGCATTCCAACACCAACACCGCTACATCATAGGATGGCATTCCAACACCAACACCTCCACATCATAGGATGGCATTCCAGCACCATCACCTCCACATCATAGGATGGCATTCCAACACCAACACATCATAGGATGTCATGCCAGCGCCAACACCGCCACATCATAGGCTGGCAGTCCAACACCAACACCACATCATAGGATGGCATTCCAGCGCCAACACCTCCACATCATAGGATGGCGTTCCAACACCAACACCTCCACATTATAGGATGGCATTCCAGCACCAACACTCCACATCATAGGATGGCATTCCAGCACCAACACTCCACATCATAGGATGGCATTCCAACACCAACACCACCACATCATAGGATGGCATTCCAGCACCAACACTCCACATTATAGGATGGCATTCCAACACCAACACCTCCACATCATAGGATGGCATTCCAACACCAACACCTCCACATCATAGAATGGCATTCCAGCGCCAACACTCCACATCATAGGATGGCATTCCAGCACCAACACTCCACATCATAGGATGGCATTCCAACACCAACACCTCCACATCATAGGATGGCATTCCAACACCAACACCGCCACATCATAGGATGGCATTCCAGCACCAACACCGCCACATCATAGGATGACATTCCAGCACCAACACCGCCACATCATAGGATGGCATTCCAGCACCAACACTCCACATCATAGGGTGGCAGTCCCACACCAACACCTCCACATCATAAGATGCCATTCCAAACCAACATATCATAGGATGGCATTCCATTGCCAACACCGCCATATCATAGGATGGCAGTCCAACACCAACACCACCACATCATAGGATGGCATTCCAACACCAACACCTCCACATCATAGGATGGCATTCCAGCGCCAACACCGCCACATCATAGGCTGGCAGTCCAACACCAACACCACATCATAGGATGGCATTCCAGCACCATCACCTCCACATCATAGGATGGCATTCCAACACCAACACATCATAGGATGTCATGCAAGCGCCAACACCGCCACATCATAGGCTGGCAGTCCAACACCAACACCACATCATAGGATGGCATTCCAGCGCCAACACCTCCACATCATAGGATGGCATTCCGACACCAACACCTCCACATCATAGGCTGGCAGTCCAACACCAACACCACATCATAGGATGGCATTCCAGCACCAACACCGCCACATCATAGGGTGGCATTCCAGCACCAAGACCGCCACATCATAGGATGGCATTCCAACACCAACACCGCTACATCATAGGATGGCATTCCAACACCAACACCTCCACATCATAGGAAGGCATTCCAGCACCATCACCTCCACATCATAGGATGGCATTCCAACACCAACACATCATAGGATGTCATGCCAGCACCAACACCGCCACATCATAGGCTGGCAGTCCAACACCAACACCACATCATAGGATGGCATTCCAGCGCCAACACCTCCACATCATAGGATGGCGTTCCAACACCAACACCTCCACATTATAGGATGGCATTCCAGCACCAACACCGCCACATCATAGGATGGCATTCCAACACCAACACCGCCACATCATAGGATGGCATTCCAACACCAACACCACCACATCATAGGATGGCATTCCAGCACCAACACTCCACATTATAGGATGGCATTCCAACACCAACACCTCCACATCATAGGATGGCATTGCAACACCAACACCTCCACATCATAGAATGGCATTCCAGCACCAACACTCCACATCATAGGATGGCATTCCAGCACCAACACTCCACATCATAGGATGGCATTCCAACACCAACACCTCCACATCATAGGATGGCATTCCAACACCAACACCGCCACATCATAGGATGGCATTCCAGCACCAACACCGCCACATCATAGGATGGCATTCCAACACCAACACCACCACATCATAGGATGGCATTGCAACACCAACACCGCCACATCATAGGATGGCATTCCAACACCAACACTGCCACATCATAGGATGGCATTCCAACACCAACACATCATAGGGTGGCATTCCAGCACCAACACCACCACATCATAGGATGGCATTCCAGCACCAACACCGCCACATCATAGGATGGCATTCCAACACCAACACATCATAGGGTTGCATTCCAGCACCAACACCACCACATCATAGGATGGCATTCCAGCACCAACACCGCCACATCATAGGATGGCATTCCAACACCAACACCTCCACATCATAGGATGGCATTCCAGCACCAACACCGCCACATCATAGGATGGCATTCCAACACCAACACATCCACATCATAGGATGGCATTCCAGCACCAACATCGACACATCATAGGATGGCATTCCAACACCAACACCTCCACATCATAGGATGGCATTCCAACACCAACACCGCCACATCATAGGATGGCATTCCAGCACCAACACCGCCACATCATAGGATGGCAGTCCAACACCGCCACATCATAGGATGGCATTCCAGCACCAACACCGCCACATCATAGGATGGCATTCCAGCACCAACACCACCACATCATAGGATGGCAGGACAGGCTTGATGGACCAACTGGCCTAGTCCTGTTCTATAGATGGCCCTTGGGAGATGTCACTTGACACACTGACCCCTGTCAAATCAGTGAGATAGGGGTTTGCAGGTTAACTGGTTATATGTCCTATCCGGAAGGATGGATTGATAATCCCTGTTATCGTAGGATCGTCATAGGATTGCTACAATGTGGAAGCAGGTCATTCAGCCCGTCGAGTCCACACTGACCCTCCAAAGACCATCCCACCCAGACACACCTCCTACCCTAACCCTTTAACCTGTCTTCCCCCGTGGCTAATCCACCTAACCTATACATCCCGGGACACAATGGCCAATATCGCACGGCCAATCCACCCCATACCTTCACACCTTTGGACGGTTGTTCCCAAGGAGTTTGAGAATTGTAATTGTAAAACCAGGAAGCTGGCATCAGTAGAATTGTCGTTGGAGCTGTTGGATTGCTGTAATAAAAAAATATCCAAGCACTTCACTTCAGAGATGGGAGCCTGTCTTGTAAACCAGTGCTGAGGATCAGACCCAATGCGGGTGAAGGGAAGATGATATATGCCCAATTCAGAACAGCGTCTGACTTGGAGGCGAGCCCTGAGGTGAATGTGATGCTGTCCTTGTCCATGTGGGTTGATGTGATGAGGATCAGACAGGCTGTGGATCTTATTAATGCAGCTGCCTATAATGGTGATGACTAAAACAGAAATTGCATGAGTTTTTCTGGTGAAAAAATACCTTTGAAGCACCTGAAATCCTTACACAGGAGCTGGCATGGCTAGCTCATCTATATTACAAACTGTCCACCGTCAGCTTAGGGTGGTGGGCAAATAGGGAGCGAGGGAATGGAAATAAATCAATTTATAATTGGAAGAAACTATTAATGTGCCCAATCAATATTCGTCTCTTCCCAGTTATGTTGGGACCTGCTCTTAAACTACCGTTTGAATTTCTGATTGTTTTTACTGCTCATTCATCTTTTGAAGTTATTTAAATGTTATTGTAGCTATTTATCCATGAACAGCCCCATGCCTGTTATAAATCATTCTGATTGCACAGGCAGGTTGTGCAGTTGTTTAACTGGGAAGTACAAACCTCACACTGACAAGGAAAAGGAAGATCTTACCTACCCTCCGTCTCACTCCTGACGGTCTCTGTTAACATCTCCAGTTCTGCAGCCCAGACCAGGCCCTGCCTTTTCCCAACTAGGGCGACCTCCTGGGTCACACCCCCACAATTGGCAATTGTGCTTTCAGCTCACTGGATTTCACATCTATATATACAAATAGGAATTATTGTACCAATAATATAGCCATGCAAATTGTCTGCTAGTACAAAATATGACTACTACTGCTGACAATTCATGCTATATGAGAAAAGAACAGGTGTTGGTTCATTTCTCAGGGCAATGCCTTGACCAATCACAGGCAATCTTCCTGGTTTAAATTTAAACAAAGTTTGGCAGTTAACTGTCAGTCATCATGAAACTGGTACATTCTCCATAGCAATGCTGCTACTACTACATCAGAGTTCACTTGCTAACCAACCAGCACTGTCGCTTCATACAGCCTTACAGAATCATTGAGAGTCACAGTGTCATACAGCACAGAACAGGCCATTGAGTCTGTGTTGAGCTGTCTACATTAATCCCACTTTCCAGCACTTGGCACATAGCCTTCTATATTTACTCAGCATATGGATCACTCACAGTGTAACTGTTGGGTCATTGCTTATTCTGCAGGGTAAGAGCCAGTGCCTCTGTAACTGAAGAGTCAGTGTTTATGGAGGGTGAGGGTTATAGAATCATACAGTTCAGAGGAGGCCCTTTGGCCTTTCAGCCCATCAACTCTGCACTGACAAAAAAGACGTTAAACCTACACTGGTCCCACTTTCCAGCACAAGGCCTAGAGCGATTTGACATTTCAGGTGCTCATCCGAGTACTTTTTAAAGGTTCTGAGGTTTCCCACCTTAAGTGAATGCCTTCTCTTTCTCTGAATTTCTCAGGATTTTTTTCTTCCTCCTGGATGGGAGAACTGCATGTGAGAGTCTGTGTCTGAATTTTCCTTTTTCACCAAAGGGTGTGTGTTACCGTATTGAAACAGTTAATTAGCAATAGTTACTGAATTTATTATTCAGTTATGTTTTCCAATGGAGTTGTTATTCTAACTTCCTCTTTCTTTGGTTGTATTTTAACTGCAGTGTTCAAACAAGTTGTGTTTTGCTTAATATCGAGTAGTTTGACCAGTCGCATCGCATTGGGAAGGCAGCACCTGGCATCTGCCGTTAAAATATGAGAAAGTTCAGGTCTAGGCTACCTTCCTAAAATATTTTTGAGGGGTCTGGCCTGGTCATAGCAGTTGTTAACCTGGATCAATGGGGAAGCCCTGAATGACTGCTATAAACAGGAGTCTCACCGCGGGGAGTGGAGTGCATCATTTCCCCCTCCAACGCTATTTTGATTTGGTCCCTGCCCTCCCCTTCACTGTTTTGATCACACAGCATTGCCCTTCGATGTAAAGGGCACTGCTTGTCACAGGCCACTCGGGTGTTTTCCTATTTTTCCTGGTGGTAGAAATTGAATAAAGATTTGTACACCTTGTGTCTCTCACTGTGTCTCACACCTGCATACACACACCATGGGTGCTGGGATAAAAATAATAAGCACTACCGCAGTTAGGCGGTAGTGTGGGGGAAATAATAAAAAAAGAAGAAAAAAAAACAAAAACAATTTAAAAAATTAAACAGGGGTCTCACCGCGGGGAGTGGAGTGTATCATTTCCCCCTCCAACGCTATTTTGATTTGGTCCCTGCCCTCCCCTTCACTGTTTGATCACAGACCATTACCCTCTTTGATGTAGGGGGCACTGCTTGTCGCTGGCCACTCGGGTGTTTTCCTGTCTTCTTGGTGGTGGAAATTAACTAAGGATTTGTGCACTGTGTGTCTCTCACTGTGTCTCGCACCTGCACACACACAACATGGGTGCTGGGGGGAAATAAGCACTACCGCAGTTAGGCGGGAGTGTGGGGGTAATATGAAAAAGAAGAAATAAATCAACAGGAGTCTCAGAGATTCTGTTAAAGAAAAGAGAGTAAACAAGAGTCTCAGGTGGTTGGAAGGTGTGTCAGGGACGATCGAGAACTGGAAGAGGCGTAGGGGCAGGCTGCCTTAGAATGGCCGGTAGGTGGGAGGGACGTGGGCGGAGGGGGTGCTTGCTGGGTTACTGGGGGTCTGGATTTTGTTATGCAATTGGACTGTCTTATATGTACTTCCTGCTTTGTAACGAAGGAAAGCAGGATTTGAGGTGGGTCCTCATTTCCCTGAAAGCTGGTTGAACGGTAGAGTTTGGGTAAAAAATGAGGTCTGCAGATGCTGGAGATCACAGCTGAAAATGTGTTGCTGGTCAAAGCACAGCAGGTTAGGCAGCATCTCAGGAATAGGGAATTTGACGTTTCGAGCATAAGCCCTTCATCATTCCTGATGAAGGGCTTATGCTCGAAACATCGAATTCTCTAATCCTGAGATGCTGCCTGGCCTGCTGTGCTTTGACCAGCAACACATTTTCACCGGTAGAGTTTGGGGCCTGGCTTTGCTGCTCCTTTCCTGTGTAAAATTGCTGTTTCTCTGCATACAGCTGTTAATGATAATTGTTTTGTAAATGTGCATTGTTTAATAACATTTTTAAAAAGTAAACAGGAGTCTCAAGGATTCTCCTCATTCCAGGGACTGGTTCTGAGCTGGCTAGTCAGAGTCCGTGTTCTGTGAAGAGTGATTTTGTGGTGGGATACCAGCCTCTGTGGAAATTTTCCAGTCAGTAACAACTGTATTTAACTGAGATAAAATGAATTATGCTGAAATGAGGATAGAGTTAGCTAAAATGAACCGGTTGCATCAATTAGCCGGAATGACAGTAAAGCGAATGGTGGACATTTAAGGAGATGCATGACTCTTAGAGAGGGATAAACCAGCCATGGCTAACTAAGGAAGTTAGAGGGAGCGTTGAATTGAAAGACAAGGCTTTTAAGGAGTCAAAAGTCATTATAGTCCTGAAGCCTGAGATAAATTTAGAATCCAACAAAGGAGGACAAAAAAAAAAGACAGAGAAAATAAACTACAAGGGCAAATTGAAGTGAAAATTGACAATAAGAGCTTCTTTTAATAAATGAAGGGAGAGGTCAAATGAACATAGGCCACTTAATAGTAAATCACTTTGTGAATATTCTTTTGGAAAAGTGACTGACTGTACTTGTCTGCTCTGCTCTGCATCGGATGCAATGGTGACAATGCTGAAGCAATTTCCAAGAACAGTTTCAGGGATGAGGACAGATTGAAGAAGTTGGGACTGATCTCCTGGGAGAGAAGGCAGCTGAGAGAAGATTTGAAAACCATGACCAGGCTGGATACTGTAGATGGGGAGAATTAGAACCTGTTCCTAATAGAAAGGAAAATGTATAGAGTTAAAGTGACATGCAAAAGAAACAAGTGTGATGTCAGAAAAAGGTTTTTCACACATTGAGTAGTTCAGGTATGGAATTCAGTGCCTGACCAGGTAGTGGACGTGTTGAAAGGACATTGCCCGATTACTTGGATAGAAATGTTGTGTAAGCCTGTGGGGCAAAGGCAGGAGAACAGGTACTGGTGTGATGGGCAGAATGGCCTCTTCCTACACCATAACAATGATGTGATTCCATATGTGAGTCCTGATCCACACTATCATTGCTGATTCTTACAGCTGCTCTCCTAAGTGGTCTTTTGCTGATAAGAATCGATGGCCCTCACTCTCTCCTCCTGAGAACAGATTTTAAACATGACCATTGCCTGGTAAGTGGATCATTAGTTGAGACGCACATCCGTGCACAGGATGCTGCAGGCTGAATTCCACAAACTCTGTCCAGTAACTCCTCGATGGGATGGAGGGTCTGTCAGCAGCCCTCAGGAAGACCTTGAACTCTGAGCTGGAAGTGAATGGGATAAGGACCAGTTACCCTCTCGTTATCCTGGTGAAGGAACAAAACACAGCTCAGTGAAAACTTTTAAAGATCAGCAAAGATATTTTCAGTATTGACGCAAGGACGGCGCTCCTTAAGTTCAAATGTACTAGCATTGTAAGCAGCCTAACACCATACTAATGAGTCAGTGTTGAGCTGGTCTAAGGCAGCCATTGTGATGAGGAATCAGCAGTGAGTGCACCACTGTCAATGCATTGATTCAGTTAATAATGATTACGCTGTTAAACAATGTGAAGTCAATTGGTGTGACTTCAGGTTTGAAAGAAGCCACTGTTTCTTTGAATGTGGTGAACACCTTTTGCACTGGTGTGTAACGAGTGCTCCAGTAATGGTGGCAAGCTCTGCATTATGGAACCAGGAAGCTCCTGTGAGCCACTGAGAGAAGCTGGGTTTAACGACAGGTCTCAAGAATCTCTTAACATCGCGCAAACATTTCTTTCCCAGCTGATAGATGTGAATGCCAAAACTCATTAATTAATTTTTGGAATATTTTGACAAAACTCCATGTGCCTTTGGCAAGACCAAAATGAAAACAAAATGCAATCTGCCCTCGCACGCTCTGTAATCTGGTCGCTGGGCGACAGTAAAGGGAACTCAATGATTGGAGGGTAAATAAAGACCTTATTTAGACCACGGATGGAGCAGTGGAGGAAAATGTACAACATTTAACAAAGTTGACTCAAGATCACAGAACTGTTTCACTCTACCATCCAACCCCACGCAGGCTGTAAGTTGGAAGCTCCCATTAGCTGTTATACATAGAGACACACAGCCAGAGCTAGAAGGAGCATCAGAGGTTGTCAGAAGAGTTCTTTGCTCTGAAAAGCAGTACGGCTTATGAAATTAGAGTGACATTAACTCCTTTGCTTGGATTGAGTTCCTCTTGCGGGGGTTGGGGAGTGGAGGGGGGCACTTGGTTATCAACTCCTGCTACCCCTTCAATGGTATTTCTGAGGGCTGCAGGACAATTTGTCCTTCCCCCCCAGACAATGCACAGCTCACTGAAAGCCACTTTTAACTCTCTGAAGTAAGTATCTCCCACATTTGTCAAGAACATGTCAGTGATCCGGCCTGAAATCTGCCTTAAACAATTGGTTTGGGAACATCAGCTTGAATCCAGCTCCAAGCAATCGGTGTGGGCTTCCAGAGGGACTGTCAAAATAAACAAAACAAAACTATACATGGTACTCAGCACACAATCTCACCAGTGTCCTGTCCACTGATAGCAAATATTCCCTACTTTTACCAACAGCCTGTTAGTAATAAAGATAAATATTCCCACTGCATTCCTAATTTCTTGCTGTAACCTGTTAACATGTTTGTCCAATGACCGTTCTTCAGGGTGGTTCTGAACATAAAGCGTTAACTCTGCTTTCTCTCCACATATGCTGCCATACCTGCTGAGTTTCTCCAGCAATTTTTGCTTTCGTTTTACTGTTCTTGTACACGCCATGTATGGGACCCCATCTGGTTTGGCCTCCTTTTTCATCGAATCCCTCTGATGTGGAAGCAGGTCATTCAGCCCACACTGACCCTCCAAAAGATATCCCACCCAAACCAAGCCATCCCTCTCACCCAGTGTTTCCCATGGCTAATCCACACATCCCTGGACACTATGGGCAATTTAGCGTGGTCAAATCACTAACCTGCACATCTTTGGATTGTGGGAGGAAACCAGAGCACCCAGAGGAATGCCGCACAGACACAGGGAGAATGTGCAAACTCCACACAGACAGTCACCCGAAGCTGGAATTGAACCTAAATCCCTGGCGCTGTGAGGTAGCAGTGCCAACCACTGTGCCACCATGCTGCCTATTTTGTTTGAGAATAGATATAATTGCATTAGAAAGAGTCTAAAGAAGGTTAATTCAACTGATTCATTGAGTGAAGGGCTTATCTTAAGAAAGATTGAAGATATTAAGCTTCTGTCTTTTGAAGAATTAAGAAGTAACCTTATTGAAATACAGAAGATCATGAAAGTGGCTGGATATGCAGAGATTGTGCAGGAGACTAAAACTAGGGGACATTAATAGAAGACATCTCTCTTTTAGGACAGAGATGAGGAGAATTTGTCTTTCTCTCAGGGTGATGTTGGAGTATTGAGTTCTCTTTCCCAGGATGGTCTTTACATTTAGTTAAAGCTGTGTTAGATGGGTTTTTGATAGACGAAGTATGGCAGCAGAGAGGGAAGTGGAGTTGAGGTCACGATCAGATCAGCCACGCTCTTATTGAATGATGCAGCAGACTCAAAGGGCCGAGTGGCCTGCTCCTATCCCTATGTCCCTATGTTCACTTCAACGATACTCAGTTGGTTAAAAAGTAGCTCATGAAGTCCAATAGTTGGTAAAGATACTGTATAAATGTTTCTTTCATTTGAACAGTGGAATTTTGATAAACACTATATAGTTCTACATCATAGGATCTCTACACTGGAAACAGGCCATTCAGTCCAACAAGTCCACACTGACCCTCTGAAGAGTAACCCACCCAGACATTTACTACTAACGGCAATTTAGCATGGCCAATTCACATAACCGGCACATCGTTGGACTGTAGGAGTAAACCCCTGCAGACAGTCACGTGAGGCTGGAATCGAACCCGGGTCCCTGGTGCTGTGAGGCAGCAGTGCTAACCACTGAGCCACCCTTCCAACCCAGCTGTGTGGGTGTATTGTGTGTATGTGTGTGTGTGTGTGTGTGTGTGTGTATGTGTATAGTGTGTGAGTCAGTGTACATGTCTATGTGTGTATTCTGTGTGAGTCTGTATGCGTATGTGTGTGCATGTGTATAGTGTGTGAGTCTGTGTGCATGTCTGTGTGTACATTGTGTGTATATTGTGTGCGTGTGTTGTGTATATTGTGTACGTGTTTTCTATGTATGTGTTGTTTATATGTTGTGTAAGTATGTTTTGCGTGTGTCTGTGTATTGTGTGTGTATGTTTTGTGTGTGTCTGTGTGTTGTGTGTGTATGTTTTGTATATATGGGTGTGTGTATATTTTGTGTGTGTCTGTGTGTTGTGTGCATATGTTTTGTGTGTATGAGTGTAGGTTTGTGTGTTGGGTGGGGGAGTGGACGATTGGAGGAGAGGCAATCTGAATACGGTGTATATATTAAGCCAGTGCCTGTTAGCAAGCTATGTTTAGCAACTCTCTAAATGTCACCATATTCATCACTTGGTTGAGTAAGCAAACATTAATGTGACACTGTTCGGTCTGTTATCTCTTCATCTTAGTTTTGGCCAATGAAAGAACACTCATTCTGATGGCTTAGTGGATAACAACATTTTGCATTTGTTTAGCACCGATAATCTAGTAAAGCAGCATAAGGCACAACACATGCACCATTATCAAACAACATGCGACATTCAGCTAGATCAGGACAGTTAGTTACTGAGTTAACTTTTAAAAGGCATTGGAAAGAGAGACAGAGAGAAGTGATGTTTTAAAGAGAATTGTAAGGAAAGAAAGATCAATGGAGAGAAGGAGGGGTTTAGGAAAGGAATTCCAGACCTTACAGCCCAGGGCACCAATGATAGAGTAATGCAGAACTGGAGAAGCACCGAGATCTCAGAGGGCTGCATACCTGGATATGGTCGCAGAGGGAGGGGACGGGACGGGAGACCGTGAAAGGATGAAGTAAACTAAAAGCATACAATGGCTTGTAGACTCCTGGATGGAGGGATGAAGCAAGATTAGCCAGGGCATCCGATGGGGACTGACCCAATACAAGGAGGGCGTGATTAGTGTTGGCAGGTGATGTCTCTGTTTCCAAATGGCCAGTCAGCGGGCACTGCCCAAGCTCAAACACAGACAGAAGGCAATGGATTGGTTGTCCAATTTGATATTCTTCAACATGTCTTTGGAGAAGAAGGGGAAGCGATTGGAGGAGGGGGTTGGATTAATCCCCAGTGTCTTGGCTAATATTTCCCCCTTCATTAATATCCTGTGAAAAGGAGGATCAGATCAGTATCAGATCGCTGTGCACCAACTGGATGCTGTGATTACTCATTAAGATTAACATGCATGTTCCATTAAAAGGCAAATGTAATCTTAGCATTCATTTCAAAAGGGCTAGAATACAAGAGCAGAGACTGCTGAGGTTGGACGGGGCTCTGGTCAGACCGCAGTTGGAATATTATGAGCAGTTTTGGGCCCTGTATCTAAGGAAGGGTGCACTGGTGATGGAGGGGGTCCAGAGGAGGTTCACAAAAATAAGCCCAAGGACGAAGGACTTGTCAGAGGCAGAGCGGTGGAGGAGTCTGGGTCTGTACTTGATGTAATTTAGGAGGGTGAGGGGGATCTGATTGAAACTTATAGAATACTGAGAGGCCCGGAGAGAGTGGATATGGAGAAGATGTTTCCATCAGGAGGAGCGACTAGGACCCGGAGCACAGCCTCAGCGCGAAGAGACACCCTTTCGAACTGATTTGGAGATGCAGGTGTTCGACTGGGGTGGACAAAGATAAAAATCACACAACACCAGGTTATAGTCCAACAGGTTTATTTGGAAGCACACTAGCTTTCAGAACGCAGTTTCTTCAACCACCTGATGAAGGAACGACGCTCCGAAAGCTAGTGCTTCCAAATACACCTGTTGGACGATAACCTGGTGTTGTGTGATTTTTAATCTTTCGAACTGCGTTGAAGAGGAATTTCTTCAGCCAGTCGATGGTGACTCTGTGGAACTCATTGCTGCAGAGAGCTGTGGAGGCCAAGTCACTGAGCGTATTGAAAACAGAGATAGATAGGTTCTTGATTAGTGAGGGAATCAAAGGTTACAGGGAGAAGGCAGAGAATGGGGTTGAGAAACATATCAGCCATGATCGAATGTGGGAGCAGATTCAATGGGCCAAATAGTCTAATTCTGCTCCTAATGCTTATGATCTTATAGTTTCCTAGATTACAAAAGTGACATTTCAGAATGTTTCATTGGCTGTAACATGCTTAGAGCCTGCTGGTTATGAAAAACATGATATAAACTCCAAGTCTTGTTAAAGGAATTTTATGTTGGTTGAGGCACGTTCTTCTTGATAGAATCTTAACAATGAACATGCAAAATGGGGCCATTTGGCCCCTCAGGTCTCCTGTGGCATTCAATAAGACTATGGCTGATCTGTTCTGACCCAAATTCCATATCCCCACCTACCTCTGGTAAACCTTTGCCTCCCCTCCCTAACCAGCTCTGTTGATTCAATCACTCCCTCTTCCACTTCCTGCTGAGGCAGCCCGTCCCAAATTGACACAATCCTGTGAAAGAAAAAAGACTTGCGCTTACCTCTATCCTTAGAGATGGATTTTAGAATCAGTTCAGGAAACATCCTTTCTATGTCATCCTCGTCCAAACCATTTGGGAGCTCACACACCTTAATTAAATCACAGAACCTCCCAATTTTTACACCGCAGAGGGTGGTCATTTCACCCATCTTGCCTGCATAGGTTCTATCCCCAAGTGCCAATTTCTTGCCCTTCCCCCATATCCTGACATGCCATTTCTATCCAAATGTTCATCCAACACCCTCTTAAATCTTCCCTAGCTCTTCTAGATTTTAGCAAAAATAAGCTAAGTCTGTCTAACCTACACATATAAGATAGCCTGTTTACTGAAGCCCAGTTTAGGTGTGCAGGTGAGTACAACAATTTACTCATAGAGTCATACAGCACAAGAAACAGACTCTTCAGTCCAACTCGTCAATGCTGACCAGATTTCCTAGACTGAACTAATCCCATTTGGCTGCATTTGGCTCATATCCCTCTAAACCTTTCCTGTCCATCCAAACACCTTTTAAGTGCTGTAATTGTACCAGCCTCTACCAGTTTCTCTGACAACTCATTCCATACACACACTTCTATGTGAAAAAAGTAGCCCCTCAGGTCCCTTTTAAAATCTTTCCCCTCTCACCTTAAATCCATGACCTCGAGAGTCATAGAGTCATAGAGATGTACAGCATGGAAACAGACCCTTCGGTCCAACCCGTCCATGCCGACCAGATATCCCAACCCAATCTAGTCCCACCTGCCAGCACCCGGCCCATATCCCTCCAAACCCTTCCTATTCATATACCCATCCAAATGCCTCTTAAATGTTGCAATTGTACCAGCCTTCACCACATCCTCTGTCAGATCATTCCATACACATACCACCCGCGGCATGAAAAAGCAGCGAGCATTTTGGTGATAGTGACCACAACTGCCTCACATTCTACATAGCTATGGAGAAGGAGACAGCAGGCACAATGGGAGGATATTTAATTGGGGAAAAGGAAACTATAATGCTATCAGACATGAGTTGGGAAGCATGGATTGGGAGCAATTGTTCCATGGTAAGGGCACTATAGACATGTGGAAACTGTTTAAGGAACAGTTGTTGCAAGTGCTGAATAAATATGTCCCTCTGAGACAGGCAAGAAGGGGCAAGATAAAGGAACCTTGGATGACGAGAGTGGAGGAGCTTCTCGTCAAAAGAAAGAAGGCAGCTTACGTAAGGTGGAGGAAGCTAGGGTCAAGCTCAGCTCTAGAGGATTACAGGCAGGTGAGGAAGGAGCTCAAAAATGGTCTGAGGAGAGCCAGGAGAGGGCACGAGAAAGGCTTGGCAGAACGGATTAGGGAGAAAACAAAGGCATTTTACACTTATGTGAGGAATAAGAGAATGATCAAAGAGAGAGTAGGGCCAATCAGGGATAGCATAGGGAACTTGTGTATAGAGTCTGAGGAGGTAGGGGAAGCCCTAAATGAGTTTTTTGCTTCTGTCTTTACTAAAGAAAAGGACTTTGTAGTGAATGAAACCTTTGAAGAGCAGGTGTGCATGCTGGAACAGATAGAGATAGAGGAAGCTGATGTGCTGAAAATTTTGACAAACATTAAGATTGACAAGTCACCAGGCCCGGACCAGATTTGTGCTCAGCTGCTTTGGGAATCAAGAAATGTGATTTCTTCGCTACTTGCGAAGATCTTTGCATCCTCGCTCTCCACTGGAGTCGTACCTGAGGACTGGAGGGAGACAAATGTAATTCCTCTCTTCCAGAAAGGAAATAGGGAAATCCATGGCAATTACAGACCAGTCAGTCTCACGCCTGTCGTATGCAAGGGGTTAGAAAGGATTCTGAGGGATAGGATTTATGACCATCTGGAAGAGCATGGCTTGATTAAGTGCAGTCAGCATGGCTTTGTGAGGGGCAGGTCATGCCTCACAAATCTTATTGAATTCTTTGAGGATGTTACTAGACAAGTTGATAAGGGTCGAGCGGTGGATGTGGTGTATCTGGATTTCAGCAAGGCATTTGATAAGGTTCCCCATGGTAGGCTCATTCAGAAGGTCAGGAGGAATGGGATACAGGGAAAGTTAGCTGTCTGGATACAGAATTGGCTGGTGGACAGAAGACAGCGAGTGGTAGTGGAAGGAAAGTATTCTGCCTGGACGTCAGTGGTGAGTGGTGTTCCACAGGGCTCTGTTCTTGGGCCTCTACTCTGTGTAATTTTTATTAATGACTTGGATGAGGAGATTGAAGGATGGGTGAGCAAGTTTGCAGATGACACAAAGGTTGGAGGTGTCATTGACAATATAGCGGGCTGTTGTACGCTGCAGTGTGACATTGACAGGATGCAGAGATGGGCTGAGAGGTGGCTGATGGAGTTCAACCTGGATAAATGCGAAGTGGTGCATTTTGGAAGGTCAAATTTTAAAGTTGAGTACAGGATTAAAGACAGGATTCTTGGCAGTGTGGAGGAACAGCGGGATCTTGGTGTGCAGATACATAGATCCCTTAAAATTGCCACCCAAGTGGACAGGGTTGTTAAGAAAGCATACGGTGTTTTGGCTTTCATTAACAGGGGGATTGAGTTTAAGAACCGTGAGATCTTGTTGCAGCTCTATAAAACTTTGGTTAGACCGCACTTGGAATACTGCGTCCAGTTCTGGTCGCCCTATTATAGGAAAGATGTGGATGCTTTGGAGAGGGTTCAGAGGAGGTTTACCAGAATGCTGCCTGGAATGGAGGGATCATCTTATGAAGAGAGGTTGACTGAGCTCGGACATTTTTCACTGGAAAAATGAAGGAAGAGGGGGACCTAATTGAGATGTACAAGATAATGAGAGGCATAGATAGAGTTGATTGCCAGAGACTTTTTCCCAGGGCAGAAATTGTTAACAGTTTTAAGCTGGTTGGCCGAAAGTATAGAGGGGATGTCAGAGGTGGGTTCTTTACACAGACAGTTGTGAGAGCATGGAATGTGTTGCCAGCAGCAGTTGTGGAAGTGAGGTCATTGGGGTTGTTTAAGAGACTGCTAGACATGCATATGATCACAGAAATTTGAGGGTTCGTACATTAGGTTTACCTCACATGAGGATCAATGTTCGGCACAACATCGTGGGCTGAAGGGCCTGTTCTGTGCTGTACTGTTCTATGTTCTAAAACGTTGCCCCTTGGGTCTCTTTTATATCTTTCCCCTCTCACCCTAAACCTGTGCCCTCTAGTTCTGGACTCCCCAATCCCAGGGAAAAGACTTTGCCTATTTATCCTATCCACTCCCCTCATAATTTTGTAAACCTCTATAAGGTCACCCCCCCAGCCTCCATTTTGGACTCCGCTACCCTCGGGAAAAGACCTTGGCTGTTTACCTTATCCACATTCCTCATGATTTTACAAACCTCCACAAGGTAACCCCTTGGTCTCCTACGCTCCAGGATAAAAAGTCTTATTATATCCAGCCTCTCCTTATAACTCAAACCTTCTAGTGCCGGCAACCTTCTTTAAAATCATCCTTTCCAGTTTAATAACATGCTTTGTATAGTAGAATTGTATACAGTACTCCAAAAGTGACCTTTACAATGTCCTGGACAGCCATAACATGATGCCTCAACTCCTATACTCAATGCTCTGATCGATAAAGGCAAGCGTACCAAACACCTTTTTCACCACCCTGTCTATACCTGTGACTCCACTCTCACAGAACGATGTAACTGCACTCCTAGGTCTGTCTGTTCAACAACACTCCCCAGGGCCCTACCATTATCTGTGTAAGTCCTGCCCTGATTTGAATTTGTAGGGAATTCTCTCAGTGTCCTGCTCAACATTTATCCAAATCCTTCAGTTATACAATCCCTGAATAATTGCTCGTTCATCTGGATGCTGTTAGTGAGAACCTTCTGTATGTAAATTGTCTGTCAGATTCACTTACACAACAACAATAATTGCACTTCCAAAGTACTTTTCAATATCCTCAGGGTCTGAAAGACGCTTTATAAATGTAAATTTTTTTTCTTTTGTAATGTTTTTGCTTCCACTCGCATCTTCAGAAGTCTTTGAGAAAGAACATAATAGCATTAGAAGGAATTCTGAGGAGGTTTATTTGACTGATCACTCAGATGGTAGGGAGGGGGTGCTACCTTATGTTGGAAGGCTTGCGTCGGTTGGCTTGTGTTCTTTGGAGCTTGGGAAAGTGAAAGGTGATTTTATTGAAACAACATCCAGAGGGCACTTATCAGGATGGTTTCTGACAGGGTGTTACTGTCCTTTGTGGACTTGAGACTGGAACATGGGGACACGGTTTCAAAATCAGAGATCTTCAAATAAGCTAAAGACAGGGAGAATTTTTGCCATGAGGCTTTTAAGACAGAGGTAGATAAATTCTTACAAAGAAGTGAGGTCGCAATCAGAATAGCCGTGATGGAATCACACATATTTTCTCATAGAGTCATACAGCACAGAAACAGATCCTTCATACCAACCATAATCCCAAACTAAGCTAGTCCCACCTACCTGCGCTTGGCCCATATCCCTCCAAACATTTCTTATTCATGTACTTATCCAAATATCGTTTAAATTTGTAACTGTACCCGCATCCGTGACTTCCTCTGCAAGTTCACTCCAGTGACCGTAACTCCCTTGATTTTAATATAGTGATGAATACAGATAGGACAGGTCCACAGGTTAAGATGCTAAATTGGAGCAAGGCCAATTTAGCGACCATTAGGCAGGATCTAGCAGAAACATTGAGGAGAGAACCATGGCTGCTAAGGAAATAAAGAAAACAACAGGAGCTGTTGTATACCATATACGTGTAACCAGAGGGGAGGTGTTTGCAACCTTAAACAGCATTAAGGTGGATTAATCCTTTGGGCCTGATCAAGTCCACCTTCAGACACTGTGGGAGGCTAGGGAAGAAATTGCAGAGGCCTTTGCTTCATCTTTAGCCACTGGTGAAGTTCTGGAAGACTGGAGAGTGGCTAATTAGAATTAGAATTCCTACAGTGTAGAAACAGACCCTTTGGCCCAACAAATCCACACTGACCCTCTGAAGAGTAACCCACACAGACCCATTTCCCTGACTTACACATCCCTGAACACGATGAGCAATTTAGCATGGCCAATCCTCTCACCTGCACATCTTTGGACTGTGAGAGGAAGCCGAAGCACCCAGAGGAAACCCTCACAGACGTGGGGAGAATGTGTAAACTCCACAGACAGTTGCCCGAGGTTGGAATCAAACCCAGGTCCCTAGCACTGTGAGGCAGCAGTGCTAACCGCTGAGCCACCGTCCCACTCCAGTGGCATTTGTTTAGGAAAGGCAGCAAAAAAAAGCCAAGGAATGACAGGCCAGTGAGCCTGACATCAGCAGTAGGCAAGTTGTTGAAGACGATACTGAGGGACAGGATCAACCAACATTTGGATAGTCAAGGTCAGATTAGACATAGTCAGCATGGATTTGTGCACGGGAAATCATGTCTGACAAAATCTTTTGGAACTTTATGAAGAGATAACCAAGAGGGTAGATCAGGATAAGGCAGTGGATGTTGTCTGTATGGACTTCAGAAAGGCCTTTGGAAAGGTCCAGCATGGCAGGTTAGTCATGAAGGTTAGCTCGCATGGGATCCAGGGAGAGTATGCTAATTGGATTTAAAATTGGCTCAGTGTTAGGAAGCAGTTGGTGATGGTGGAAGGTTGGTTCCCAGACTAGAGGCCTGTGACTGGTAGTGTCCCACAGGGATTGGTGCTGGGACCTTTGTTACCTGTTATTGAGGCATGACTAGTAAGTTTGCAGATGATACAAAATGAGGAGGTATCATTGATAGTGAGGAAGGTTATCCAAAATTATAGAGGGATCTTGATCAGGTGGGGAAGTGAGCTGAGGATTTGCCATTCAATACAGACAAGTGTGAGGTGTTGCATTCTGGAAGGTCAAACAAAGCTAGGATTTATACAGTTAATGGTAAAGTCCTGAGGTGTGTTGTGGAACAGAGGGACCTAGGAGTACAAGTACATAGTTCTTTGAAGGCGGTGTCACAGGTAGACAGAGAGGTGAAGAAGCATTTAGCACGCTGGCCTTCATCAGTCGTGGAATTGAGTATACCAGTTGGGACGTTATGTTACAGTTGTATAAGTCGTTGGTGAGGCCACACTTGGAGTATTGTGTATAGTTTTGGTCACTCTTGTTATGAAGTTGTAGTTGTGTACTGTACCTTTAAGAGAGAGTGAAAACTGACAGGCACATAGCAGGCACAGAGTATGCTGTAAAATTTAAAAACATAGCATTTGGGAGTGAAGCAAATAGCTGAGCTGAGTTGCTTCTACAACAATTTGAATTAGCCAATCAGTTTAAATTATGTCAAAGGTACTAAAAGCCCATCGAATTTGAATTTTACTATTTTGACAACATCAAACCGAGATGATCCGATGTTTTGGGGTATACAAATCAGGCATTTTGAACAGTTAACCAGAGAGAGACCAAGCGCACCTACTGCCATTTAAACTGCCCGCAAACCCGCTCTCTAAAAGATACCTTTTCCTATGAAACATCTGTGCAGCCAAAAACCGAAGATGACCCAGGGAAAACCTACATAGATAGGATGAATGCATATAGTCTTTTTCCCAGGGATGGGAAATTGAAAACTAGAGGGCATAGGTTTAAAGTGAGAAGGGCAACATTTAAGACGAAGAACCTGAGGGGCAACTTCTTCAGGCAGAGAGTGCTGTGTATATGAGATGGGCCAGAGAAAATGGCACAACAGCAACATTTATAAAAACATTTGGATAGCTACATGGATGGGAAGGGTTTAGTGGGATAGGAACCAAATGCAGGCAATTGAAACTAACTGAGTGGGCACCATGGGTCAGTTTGGGTCAAAGGCCCTGTTTCCATGTTGTATTACTCTATGACTCTGCAACTTTATGACACACATGAACCACTCTCTGTGCAAAAAACATTGCCTCTCATGTATGTTTTGTATCTTTGTCCTCTCATAGATTGGATGGAAGTAGAGAGGACGTTTCCACTGGCAGGTGAATCTAGAATAACAGGGGATAGCCTCAAAATTAAGGGGAGCAGATTTCGGACTGAATTGAGAAGGAACGTCTTCACCCAGAGGGTTATAAATCTGTGGAATTCCCTGCCAGTGAAGTGGTTGAGACTTCCTCATTGAATGTTTTTAAAACTAAGATAACCTCTGAACAGTAAAGGAATTAAGGCTTACGGTGAGCGGGCGGGTAAGTGGAGCTGAGTCCATGAAAAGATCAGCCATGATCTTATTGAATGGCGGGGTAGGCCCGAGAGGCCAAATGGCCTACTCCTGTTCCTAGTTCGTGTGTTCTTATATTATATTCATCTTAAGCATTAGCCTCCTAGTCTTGGAATTCCCCACCTGAGGGAAAATTTACCTGCCATTCACCCTATCTATGCCTCTCATGATTCTATAAAACCCCCCAACCTCGTATCCAGTGAAAAGAGTCCCAGCCTATCCAGCCTTTCAACATAACTCAAACCTTCCATTCCTGGTAACATTCGGTTCAGTCTTTTCGGAACCCTCTCCAGTTTAATAATATTCCTCCTATAACAGGGTGACCAGATCTGCATACAGAGCTCCAGAAGAGGCCTCACCAACAACCTATACAATCTCAACATGGTGACCCAACCCCTGTGCTCCAAGGTCTGAGCAATGCTAAACACCTTCTTAACCACTCAAACATTTTCAAAGAATTATGCACTTGTACCCCTAGATCTCTCAGTTCTATAACACTACCCAAGGCCCTACCACTAATAGTACAGGCCCTGCCCTGTTTGTTCATCAAAATGCAATACTTTGCATTTATCCAAATTAAACACCATCTGCCACTCCTCAGCCCATTGACCCAATTGATCAAGATGTCTTTGCAATCTTAAATAGTCTTCTTCACTGTCCACTATAGCACTGTAGGAGGCCATTCAGCCCCTCTTCCAGATCCAAAACTCTCCCTTCTGCCTCAATCCTCAAAATTCTTTCCTGCTCCCTCCAGCAATAGCCTTGCTGGCAGCCCCTCAAGCATCAATCACTCATTTCTTGTCTTCTACATCAGTCTCTCTCCTCCACTAACCCCTGGCCTCACCCTCCTTCCCTTTCTCCTGCTCATGGGGAGCCAAACCAAGTGGCCAAGTTGCTCCTGTCCAACCCAGCTAATCCAGTCAGCTGCCAGGCAGGAGGTGGAGAAAAGGTGACAGTGAGTCCATACCATGAGGTCCAGAAGGTCTTTTACCCACTCGCCCTATAGCCTCCCTGCCATCTTGTGGGCTTAGAGACCAATGGCAACGCTGAGGCAAATATATTAGTTATTGTATATCCTCACCATTGGAAAGCATTTACCATCCTTTAATGCAGAGCTGGATAAAATGAAAACTGGAGGGTTTTAAAATGAAGCAGTCAATTGGATTATTCATTGATTGGGTGACAGGAAAGAGACAGGAAGGGAAAGGGTTATATCATATTTAAGCCTAGTATTCCAAGAGATTCTTCTGTTTGACGTAGTTGTACCAATCACAGACAAGGATTAGTGAAACAATAATGTGCGCTTCCTATTTATTTGACGACAGGACTAGATGCAGATGGTGTTTCACTGGGAACTAGGTATAATATATAAGACTTGCTTCAAACATCTACTAGGTCAAAAGACAATGTTGCCACAATCCCAGAAGGCCATAGGGCTGCTCCTTCTTTGGAGAGAGGGGTGACTGGTGGCGATTTAACCTGAGGGTCATCACACCTCAGGCAAAGAGAGAGATCGAGACAGTGTAACCTTCATGCTAACCATGGTACCGACCTCTGTAGAGTTATTTCTCTGGGTCCCTTGTGCTGTGAGGCAGCTGCGCTAACCACTGAGCCACTGTGTCTTCAACAGCCAACATTGAACCGAACAAAATCTCCATCATGGCCTCAGGGAGGGATCTCTCCCAGACTCACTGAGACCAGTGAAACTCCAGTGGATCATAGCCCCTCACTATGAGTTAAGAGTTGCAACACCATTGTGACTCTAGATCATTCACATAATCATGAGCAAGTGAAATGTTGTCTCTGATTTTTAACCCAAAAGGTTCTGTCAGGTGGAATGTTAGATTTTTAAATCTGCCTTCCAGGTTGTCACTGACTTCCCTGGGATTTTCCTGATTTCCCAATTCTCAGCAAGCTGACAGCTAAAAGGAGGCTGGAGCAGCTGGATGGAATAGGTAAGGGCTTTTCTAGAACTGCTTGTGGTCTAGGAGGATTAGCCTCTTCCCAACACACAAGGTTTCTTCATGCTCCCAATAGCCACACATTACAAATGGAGTCCCCAACATCTTGGATCAGGGGACAGAGCCCTCCTCACCCCAGGAGTTACCTCCTCTCCACACACCGCACCTTTGTGATTGAACAATCCTGTGATCAGGGATTGGAAACACTCCTGGGATCTCTACCTTGGGATCAAAGGGTTGGAGATCCTGTTCCTCACTTCCAATCCTCTGATCCCCTGTGTTTCCACTAACCCAGCTGGAGAGTTCTCATTTCTTCCTGGCCTGTAGCCTCCTCTGGAGAGCTCTGTTGGGAATGGTCCCCGGCCAACCAGGGAGCAAAACTTGTCAGCATTATACACTGTCAGTATATCATTGACAGATACAGGGCGGCACGGTGGCTCAGTGGTTAGCACTGCTGCCTCACAGTGCCAGAGACCCTGTGCCATTCCACCTTCAGACAACTGTCTGTGTGGAGTTTGCACATCCTCCCCGTGTCTGCGTGGGTTTCCTCTGGGTGCTCCGGTTTCCTCCCACAATCCAAAGATGTGCAGGTTACGGTTTCCCCTTATGCTGCACCAGGACATAGGTTTCCTGTGTCCTTTAAGAGACATGGTCATGATATTAATACTGCATAATAGCACCTGAACTGTGGGTATAGACGTCTCAGACTCCACCTACCCCTGGATCCCTTTAACCATGACATGTTAATAGAAGTCTGCTACACTTTTCAACTAAATACTTAATATGAACCCAGACACTGATATGCCTGTGAATGTATGTTGGATCCTTCAATACTTCATGCTCAGTTTCTTATATTATGAGGTATAATATAAGTATTGCCATACCAGGGAAAACACCCTGTACTGCCTTTCCAATAAGACATGTAAAAGTTGGAGTGAAAATAACTCTGTTCATGTTCACCAGACCCACCCCAGAAAATAGATGGACTATTGGACAACTGAAACACTCCGGTGTTTTGGTTGGAAGTTGAGTTCTGTTGCTTTCTGTGCTGCATTGTCTTATTGAATGAGTATTTGTAATAAAACCAGGTGATGACGGGAACATGCAGCTGCTCGGATACCATCGCTGGAGAAAGACACAGAGGGAAGGCGGAGGGAGGAATTCTAACCTGATCTGCCAGGCAGAAATGGAGAAAATCAGAATGAAGAGGAGAATTCTATGAGTTGTTAAATCAGTGAGATAGCTGTTCACCTCTGTTCCACATTAGACTTGGTGGATCCCACATTTCTGCTTAACCACCTCTCAGAGAAGTAGTTGTCCTAACAACAACTATTTCGGTTGCCCAAATAAATAAACTTTTCCATTACTCTTTCTTGGGCATGGGTGGCACTGGCAAGTCCTGATCGCCATTGACAAGTGTTGGGTAGGGGCACCCGGAGTGCCCAGTAGGCACAGAGTCCCGGGATTCTGGTGCATCAGCAGTGAAGGAATGAAAGCATATAACTTGAAAACAGGATGATGGGAGGTCACGTGTGTGGAAGATCAGTGGAGCTTCAAGTATCTGCAGTGGATGGTGCACCCGACCGCTACTGTACCTCAGCAGTGGATGCTTGTGGGTATGGTTCCAATTCAGCAAGCTGCTTTGTCCAGGGTGGTGTTGAGTTTCTTGTGTGTTGTAGGAGTTGCATCCAGGATAGCACCTGCACCAAATCTGCCTAGTAGATGGTGGACAGCTTTGGGGAGTCAGGAGCTAAGTTACTCACCCACACCTTGGAGAATTCCTTGTTTCTGACCTGTTCTTGCACTTAGTGAGTTTATAGATATGGTCCAGTATAGATTCCAGTCAATGGGAACTCTAAACCAAAACCTAAACTCAACACCAATACTAAAGCTAAACCAAATCCAAAAAGTAACACTAACCCCAATCTTAAATCTAATCCTAACACTAACCCTGAATCTAAACCTAACCCCAATCCTAAAGCTAACCCAAACACTAAAACTAATCCTAACCCTAAAACTAAAATTAACCCTACCTCTAAAACAAATCCAAACACTAACCCTAAATCTAACCCTAACCTCAAATTTAAACCTAATCCTAACACTCATCTGAATACTAAACCTAACACTAACACTAGCCCTAACACTAAACCTAAAATCTAATCCTAAACCTAACAGTAACATGTTAATGGTGAGGGAATAGTGTTGGCAATGCCATTGAATGTCAAGGGAAGAACATTTTCTTGTTGAAGATGATTATTTCTGGCATTTACTACAGAGCAGTGCGAGTTTAAATATTATCCAGATTTTTGCTGCATTTGGACTTGGCCTGCTTCAGTCTCTGAGGAATGTTTGTGAATGGTACTAAACATTGTGCAATCATTGGTGAACATCCCGACTTCTGACCTTGTGATGGAGGGATCGTCATTGATGAAGCAGCTGAAGCTGGTTGGGCCTAGGACACTCCCCTGAGGAATTCCTCAGAGATCTCCTGGAGCTGAGATGACTGACTTCCAACTGGTGGTGTCTCACCAGAATTTCTCCCCCATTCCTATCACCTCCAGTTTTGCTCAGGCTTCTTGATGCTGCACTCAGTCAAACGCTGCCCTGATGTTCAGGACAATCACTATCACCTCACTCCCCCAGAGAGGAATGTGTCACACACAGTCTCTGATCGCTGTTGGGGACGCAGCCGATGGGGGATTCCTGAGTGGTCTGATTAAGGAAGGGAGTGAAATGGGTTAGGGCTCCATGTCCCACCTGCAACAGAATTAAAGACTTTTAGCAATCCATGTTGGGCACAGTTATGATTAACTTTAGCCGTAGTACAACCCACTCCTGAGCACCAGCCCACACAGACTTATTGTTAATGCTTCAAGTCGATGCTCTTTTATCAGTCCCTCCATATTATGTTAGAACCGTAACTACACCAGGATCAATAAGGCTTTAGATCATGTCATTCCTTGCTTGCAAGCTCATCGACCTGAATATTAACTCTTGCACTTTCTCTTTCCACTGAAGCACCTTGACTTGCTAAACATTCCCAGCATTTTCTGGTTTCACTTTAGATTTCCACACTCTGGCATTGATTTATGCAAAGTTTCATGTAAAGAATTGCCATTGTACACGACAGAGTAGGAAGAGGACACTCGGCCCATTGTGTCTCTGTTGGCTTGTGGATAGAGCAATGCAATTCATCCCACTCTCCTGAACTTTTTCCTACAATGGGGCAAATTCCTCCTTTTTGACTCCCTATCCCTTAGGAAAGTCATGATTGACCCCACCTCTTTCAGGTAACACATTCTATTCACAACAATTTGTTGCAAGAGAAAATAAATATTCATCTCCCCGCCAACGCACCCCTCGACCCCAAGACCCAGACACTTTCTATGAGTAAGAACCAACCCAGCAGGTCCAGCAGCATCTGTGGAGACACAGAAACAGAGTCAACACTTCAAGCCTGGCGTAAGTCTTCAACTGAGCTTTGATATGGAATCTGCCATTCCCTGTGGGCACAGCACCCCCCAGAGTGGTTTGCTTAGTCTCAAAGGATGTGCGGTGCAGACTGACAAGGGTGATGCCAGGGGAGAAGGGAGTTTGATGATTCTATTGAATGGTGGAGCAGTCTCGAGGGACCAAAGGACCGCATCGTGTTCCCGTTACGGTGTTATGAGCTAATCTGAGGGCAGGCTGAACTGACCAGGCTTATATCCCCTGGAATACAATTGATTAAGCAGTGGTGAGTTGTTTAAGGAAATCAAAGGACTCAATGGGGTAGCTGTAGGGAGGAGTCCTCCATTGACAGAGGAGTCTGGAAACGAGGGTCCATTGGAGGTGATGACCTAGTGGCTTTATTGCTACTCTGTTAAGCCAAAGACCCAGGTAATAAAGTGGGGATCTGGGTTCAAATCCTGACATGCCAAATGGTGGAATTTGAATTCAATCGAGAAAAATCTGGAATTAGGAGTTTCATGGTGATGACCATGAATCCGTTGTTGATTGTAGAAAAAAGGCATCTGGTTTCCTTTAGGGAAGGAACGTGCCATCCTTACCAAGTCTGTCCTCCATGTAACTTCAGACCCACAGCTACGTGATGATTCTTAACTATCTTATGGGCAATTAGGGATGGGCAATAAATTCTGGCCTAGCCAATGGCGCCTTCATCCCCATCAATGAATGAAAAGAATGGAAACGAGATGGACGGACTTTACCATTCAGGGCACACGTGTATGAAGGAACCAAGGCTGGAAGCCTATTTTGATGTTAGAGTTCATGGTTGCTGCAGCATTTCATGACAGGGCAAAGGTCTTTCAGGAAGCAAGATGTAGATCAGACTGGATCTAATTGAATGGCAGGGCAGGCTTGACGGGCTGAATGGCCTGCTCCTATTTGTACGCATCCTGAGCTTGGAGGGAAATTGGATGAGCCAGACTAAACCACTCATCCCAGCCTCTCTAAGATGAGAAAGTGAACAGTTGTCCTAGCCAATGCACATCATGCCATCTTCCTTCACCTCTTATGATGACCTCTGTATCAGGACCCCTGTTGCCCCAGTTGAACTAAAATACCATTGCCCTTAAGCACAGTCTGCTTTATTTTCCACCAGAGTAGTTTTGTTATCTTACCCACAACACATATGAAAACACAATGTCAGGAGTAATCAGTTGCTCCCATTGACACACTGATAACTTTTGACACTTTTCTACATGAAATAGCTAAACGTACCTCGCCTTCTTCTATATTCTGATCAATATTTCAGCGCGGAATCGCTGTCAGGGACACTCTGACTTGAATCTTCTGAATGTCTGCTGTATTTGCTTAAATTAGCAGCCAACAAACAATATGGAAATGATTCAGTCCCAAGGCAGTTGATGCTAATGTGTGTTGCAACAGTATTTCGCAAGTATATTCCTTCCGATGCCATATTTCTTTCTCCAATTTGCGTTCCAGGCATTGACATTGATGGATGCTTTCCCGTCTCTGTCTTCCATGGGATTTGGCCCATCTCTCCACCTCTCCCTGGATGACATTTCCCTCCATCTGGTGTGAGATCTGCCCGCACATTCAGCACCACATATTGCTTCCTGGTCTCATATTCCCAACGGAAATGCTTTCAGGGCCCATGCATGTCGGCTGCCCAAGCCATGTGACAACGTGCCAGATGCTTGGAGACTCTCTGCAGTGTGTTAACAGAAGATGAAAGGGTGACAACATCAACATGCCCCTGTTTGAAAGGCACACATCAGTGAAGGGTGCTCAGAGCTGCCTGCTGTTTCACATGGGGGGGCCCCTTTATAAAAATGTATTGGGGTGTCCCATAGCACTCACAGTTTACTGATTGCATACGCTCCCACTGAATGGTCCCAGGCTTAGACCAGGCCTCGTAAAGGGATCACCGCATCAACACTCCTCCAAGACCTAGATGAACATTCCAGTCTGGACATTACTCTTTCCCATTCATAGAATGCCAACAGAGTAGAAGCGAGCCATTCAGCCCATCGAGTCCACACCATCCCTTGAAAGAGCATCCCCCCCATTACTCTTTCCCTGTAACCTTGCATTCTCCACAGCAAATCCACCTAGCCTACACATCCCTCGACATTATGGGCAATTCAGCATGGCCCATCCGCCTAACTTGACATCTTTGGACTGTGGGGGGAAACTGGAGCAACCGCAGGAAACCCATGCAGACACGGGGAGAATGTGCAAACTCCACACAGGCTGTTGCCTGAGGATAGAATTGAACCTGGGTCCCTGGCGCTGTGAGGCAGCAGTATTAACCACTGAGTCACTATGCCGCCCCCCCCAACCCCCGCCCCATTCCTTAACTGACCCTGCCATGCCAACCTCTCCCCAAAGTCTACCATGTCTAGTTTGTCCCTATGCTCGAGTCACTGGGTTTCTTACCTGGCCTCCCCAGCCCAGGGTCAGTGAGGTGTTCACTCACATCAGGTTAATGCGGCCTAAGCATGATAGAATCGTAGAACAAAGTAGAAAGGCAGTAGCCACAAGGAACTCTCATCCTGTAGGCTGGTATGTAAATGTAATGGTATCAATAAGCTTATGTGCATGATGGGAATTTCACTGGAGTCATTGGCAGAGGTGCTGTCTTATCTAAGGGTGGACTTATTGACCCTGTACATTCTGATTCTCTTGTTCAGGAGCAGGAGAACCGTTGTTTCGGGTAAAGGGCTTTTGCTTGAAACGTCGACTCTCCTGCTCCTCAAATGCTGCCTGACCTGCTGTGCTTTTCCAGCACCACACTCTCGGCTCTGATCTCTAGCATCTGCAGACCTCACTTATGCCTGATGTGAGTTTGATGCTGTCTGAAATGGCTTTGGGATCGAACCTAACTTTTGGAGTCATAGAGTTATACAGCACAGAAACAAACCCTTCAGTCCAACTCATTTGTGCCAACCAGATATCCTAAACGGATTTGGTGCCATTTGCCAGTATTTGGCCCATAACCCCTCTAAACCCTTCCTATTCAGATAACTTGCCTCCATCACCTCTTTTGGCAGCTCGTTCCAGACACCCGTGTAGAAGAGTTGCCCCTCAGGTCTCTTTTAAATCTTTCCCCTCCCACCATAAACTTATGCCCTCTAGTTTTGACTTCCCTACCCTAGGAAGAAAGACCTTGGCTATTCACCCTATCCATGCCCCTCATGATTTTATAAACATGAGGTCACCCCCTCAGCCTCCGACGCTCCAGGGAAAACAGCCCCAGCTTATTCAGCCTCTCCCTATTGCTCAAACCCTTTAAACCTGGCAACATCCTTGTACATCTTTTCTGAACCTTTTCAAGTTTCACAACATCCTTCCTGTAGCAGGGAGACCAGAATTGAATGTAGTTTTCCAAAAGTGACCTCTCTAATCCTGCAAAACAGGAATCAGTGAATTGGCAGCACACTATTGCAAATAATATGAATCAACTTGTGTACATGTGGGATATAACTCTGAGATTTGAATCCTGACCTAGAGATAGGGACACTACCACTGAGCCTCTATTATATTTGTACATCCTGCTCAATTTGTTTCTTGTTGATTTCAAGGAGACACCTCTTCCTTGATTCCTCCAGAAGAAATAGTTTCTCTTGATCTACCCAACAAAATCCTTTCAACTCACTATGCTTTGATGGGAGAACTCCTTGGTTACCTATCCCAAGGGAACACAATCCAAGCTCCAATGGAACTAGTGTCCACTGGTTTTGGGAGACTGAATTCCAGATGTCCACAATCCTTTGTGCTTCCTGATTTTACTCCCAAATGAACCTGGGGAGTTCTGAAAAAAATTGATGCTGACTCACTGTTCTCTTAAAGACCGTGATCACTGAGGGTCCTCAGGCAGCACCTTCCAAACCCACAACCACTTCCATCGAGAAGGACAAGGGTAGCAGATAGATGGGAACACCACAAGTTCCCTTCCAAGCCACTCACCATCCTGACTTGGAAATATATCGCTGTTCCTTCAGTGCCACTGGATCAGAATCCTGGAATTCCCTCCCTAGGGGCATTGTGGGTAAAAAACTACAGCACATGGACTGTAGTGGTTTAAGAAGGCAGCTCACCCCTACCTTCTCAAGGGGGCAACTAGGGACAGCTCAGCCGATGATGCCTGCATCTCATGAATGAATGAAAATAATAAATATTGAATGCAAAAGTAAGAAATTAATGCTTCAGTTATACAGGGCACTGACGATACAGCATCTGGAGTCCTGTGTGCAGCGTTAATCATATTATTTCAGCAAGGATATAATTGCATTAGAAGCAGTTCCGAGGAGGCTTATTTAACTAATACCTAATGGTGTGTTATCTTATGAGGAAATGTTTGATAGGCAAGATTTGTATCCGCTGAAGTTTAGTAACTTAAGAAATGACTTGGTTGAAACGCCAATGATCCTGAGGGGTTTTGACTGAGTAAATGTGGAAAAGATGGTTCTTCTTTTAGGAGAATCTGGAACTAGGGGAAGTCTGAAAGTAAAAAGGCTTCCATTTTAAAACAGAGATGTGGAGAATTTGTATTGTGAGTCTTTGGTACTCTAATTAATATTCATTAATATTAATGAAATCAATTTTCATTAATAAAAAAACATTGAAAGTTGAATGTTTTTAAGGCAGGGATAGAGATGATAGGCAAGTAAGGAACATGATTGTTGAGGTGGGCAGAAATATGAAGCAATTACATTTTCTTTTTAATTCATTGGCAGGGTAAAGACATTACTGCATTTATTGCCTGTCCCGAATTGCCCAGAAGGCAGTCAAACAGTCAACATTGCTGTGGGTCTTGAGACACATGTAGGCCAGACCAGGTAAGGATGGCAGATTTCTTTTCCTAAAGGACATTAGAGAGTCAGATGGATTTTGTTCCCATGACAATTGATGATCATTAGACTTTCAGATTCTTATTGCATTCAAATTCCAACATCTGTCATGGTGGGGTTCAAGCCTGGCTCCCCAGTTCTGAGGAATAGTCACTCAACCCAAAACACTAACTCTGATTTCTCTCCACAGATGCTGCCAGATCTGCTGAGCTTTTCCAGCAATCTCTGCTTCCGCAGTTCTATAGGTTTTCCCCCATAACATTACCCAGGTCTCTCGAGGAACAGTCACTGATAATACCACCAAGGCATTGTCTCCTCAATGAATCCTGAACGTCAAATTAGGCTCAAGGAGCACAGTGGCCTATTCCTGCTCCCAAATTCATACATTTGTACACATGAAATTCCCTTGAATTTTGAATGGTTTCAGAAGTTTGGAAGTTAGTAAATGTAACACTACTGCTCAAGAAAGAAGGGGGAGGGAATATATGGGAATGGCAGTTCAATTGGCCTAACCCCAATTACTGGGAAAATAGTATTAAGGCGGGCTTAATGCCTTTAGAAAATTATAGTGTGATCAGAGAGTGTTGAGTAACAAAAGAAAAACCGCGTTTGACAAACTTGTCAAAGTTTTTTGAGGAACCAACTAATAGGGACCATAAAGGGAACTGGTCAAACAGCTTTAGACTTAGGCCCCCATTGGATATTGAATGAAGTGTTACACAGAAGATTAATGAAGAAGGTAGGGGCTATCGGGAGTGATATGTTATCATGAATAGAGGGTTGGTTAGTAGACAGGAAACTGTAGGTACGGATAAACAGGTCATTGTGAAGTTGACAAACTAAAACTAGTGGAGTGGTACAAGGACTAGTACTTGGGTCTTGGTAACCAGCATAATGCTCAGTGGTTAGCATGACTACCTCCCAGTACCAGGGACCCAGGTTTGATTACGCCCCCATTTGACTGTGTGGCATTTGCACATCCTCCCCGTGTCTGTGCAGGTTTCCTCTGGGTGCTCCAGTTTCCTCCCACTGTCCAAAAATGTGTAGGTTAAGTGGATTAGCCATGGGAAATGGAGGGTTTCACAGGTCTGGGTGAGGCTCCAATTCAGAGGATTGGTGTGGACTTGATGGACTGAGTGGCCTACTTCCACACTGTAGGGTTTCCATGATTCCATATGGAAAGTTCACATGTTATTTTAGAAAGTCAAATGATCTTCCTAATGGTAACAGGCTGAAGTATAAGAACAGGGTAATCTTGCTACAGCTTGTATTGGTTCTGGTGAGAACACTAGGAGAAAGTAAGGACTGCAGATGCTGGAGATCAGAGCTGAAAATGTGTTGCTGGAAAAGCGCAGCAAGTCAGGCAGCATCCAAGGAGCAGGAGAGTCAACGTTTCGGGCATGAGCCCTTCTTCAGGAATCGAGCGGAGGATCTGGAGGGAGGTCTGTTGCTGGAGGTTTTGGACTTGTTGTAGGTACTGGTTGTCCTGGATGGGTCCAAATTTTGTTGGTCTGAACGTAGTCCGGAGTCCGTGCGGGATTAGTCGGTTCCGTAGACAGGTGCTGAGGAAGGAGATGTGGCTGTGGTAGCGAGTCTGTTTGAGAACGTGGCTGGAGAGCTTCTGGGCTCTTCTGAAGAGATTCCTGAAGAAGGGCTCATGCCCGAAACGTCGACTCTCCTGCTCCTTGGATGCTGCCTGACCTGCTGTGCTTTTCCAGCAACACATTTTCAGCTCTGGTGAGAACACACCTCAAAGATTGTTCTCCATGTATAAGGAAAATTATACTTGCATTGGAAAGAGTCAGGTCAAAGTTCAATTGTCGGCTTCTGGGGTGAGAGAATTTTCCTCACACTAAGGTTGGTGGAGGTTTGGAACTCTTTTCACAATGGGCAGCAGATGCTGGATCAGTTGTTAGTTTTAAATCTGAAATAGAGATATTAAGATATTAAGGGATATGGGCCAAAGGATATGGACTGAGGCCATGGAACATTCATGATCTCATCGAATGGCCAAGCAGGTTCAAGAGGGCTGAATGGTCTGCACCTGTTCCTATGAAGAAAGGCTGAAACAAATTGAGTCTCTAATCCCTGGAGTTTAGTCAAATGAGGGGTGAACAAATTGAAATGTTTAAGATCCTGAGTGTCTTGAAAGGGTAGAGACTGAATTTCTCCTGTTTGGGAAATCCAGAACATGGGGAAACTATCCGAGATAAAGGGTTGATCATTTAGGAGAAACGTCTTCACTCCAAGTGCCACGAATATTTCTCTACCCCAGAAGGTGGTGGGTGGTCTAACATTGAATATATGTCAGGCTCGGGTAGACGGATGATTTGGTCTCTCAGGGAATCATGGGATATGGGGAGCAGAGGGTAAGGTGGAATTAAACCCAAGAGCAGCCATGATCATATGGAGCAGTGTTAGAACAGGGCCGAATGGCCAACTGCTGCTCCAATTTCTTATGTTATTGTGTTTTTAAATCCCTTTCCTTCCGCAGGAAGAAACAGCATTACTGTGTGGATCCTCACAGCAACGAAAGAGATTTGGAAACAGTTGTTGGCTCTTACAGGAAATTTGGTCTCCAATCTTTCCACATCAAAATCCCAGCAGCAGCAGAGAACCTAAAGTTAGGAAGCCATCCATTCAGCCCAACCATGCTATACTCTTCCCAATTTTCTCCCCCTCTCAACCATTTTCCCGAATATAGATTGTCCCACCCTGGCACGGAAGATAGACTGCGACTCTGGATGGTCAGGTGGTGTGATCCCTGGCAGGATATCACCAGCGGCAGAACAGTCAAATAAAGATGCCATTGCCAGGCCTCCCTGTCAAAACCAGGCCTCCCTGCTAATACCAGGCCTCCCTGTCAATGCCAGGCCTCCCTGCCAATACCAGGCCTCCCTGCTAATACCAGGCCTCCCTGCCAATACCAGGCCTCCCTGCTAATATCAGGCCTCCCTGCCAATACCAGGCCTCCCTGTCAAGGCCAGGCCTCCCTGCCAAGGCCAAGCCTCCCTGTTGGAACAGCTGGCCCAATGAAACACCTGATGGATCAACGATCTTGTTTGCACTGAGCAGGCTGCAGGGAGGGGAAGGGGACACCTTCTCGTTGAGGTGCTCTAGAAGATCGGGGATGATGTTTTATTTGACGGTCTGCGTGGACAAAGGACTGGATGGTGGGAGCCACCCAATATTGGCATCGGAGACATGGCAGTTGTCAGTGCCTCTGAGGGTGCTATATGAATGAACCCCAGTTGCCCAGAAACCAGCTGAGAAACCTTAATTATATTACCTGGGCTTCCAGCCGTACAGTATGAACCCATCCTGCCTTTGGTAAGATTCCAACAGGGATGAGGGTGGCCATTAATTGGCTAGTTATTTGGATTAGTGGGAGGGGAAGTTGAAGTGTTGAGCCACGGGGTGGTTGGGTTGGTTGGTGCGGTGTCCCAGAGGTGTTCTCTGAAATGTTCTGCAAGTAGGCGGCCTGTCTCCCCAATATAGAGGAGGCCACATCGGGTGCAGCGGATGCAGTAAATGATGTGTGTGGAGGTGCAGGTGAATTTGTGGCGGATATGGAAGGATCCCTTGGGGCCTTGGAGGGAAATAAGGGGGAGGTGTGGGCGCAGGTTTTGCATTTCTTGTGGTTACAGGGGAAGGTGCCGGGAGTGGAGGTTGGGTTCGTGGGGGGTGTGGACCTTACAAGGGAGTCACGGAGGGAGTGGTCTCTGATAGGGGAGTGGAGGGAAATATATCCCTGGTGGTGGGGTCTGTTTGGAGGTGGCAGAAATGATGGCGGATGATACTCTGTATATGGAGGTTGGTGGGATGGTAGGTGAGGACCAGTGGGATTCTGTCCTGGTGGCGATTGGAGGGGCGGGGCTCAAGGGCAGAGGAGCGGGAAGTGGAGGAGATGCGGTGGAGGGCATCGCCAATCACGTCTTGGGGGAAATTGCAGTCTTTGAAGAAGGAGGCCATCTGGGTTGTTCGGTATTGGAACTGGTCCTCCTGGGAACCCTCCAACCACAAGGGATGAACTCAGATTTCTCCAGTTTCCTCATTTCCCCTCCCCCCACCTTGTCTCAGTCAAATCCCTTGAACTCAGCACCGCCCTCCTAACCTGCAATCTTCTTCCTGACCTCTCCGTCCCCACCCCACTCCGGCCTATCACCCTCACCTTGACCTCCTTCCACCTATCGCATTTCCAACGCCCCTCCCCCAAGTCCCTCCTCCCTACCTTGTATCTTAGCCTGCTTGGCACATTTTCCTCATTCCTGAAGAAGGGCTCATGCCCGAAACATCGACTCTCCTGTTCCTTGGATGCTGCCTGACCTGCTGCGCTTTTCCAGCAACACCTTTTCAGCTCTGATCTCCAGCATCTGCAGTCCTTACTTTCTCCTAGTTATTTGGATTGTTTGGACATGGATGGCTACTATTTGGAAATGTTATGACATTTGATGCCAGGCTTCTGACGCTCCCTGCTGCCATTTTACAGGGACCTCCCAGCCCATTTCCATAACATCCTCCCGT
Organism: Hemiscyllium ocellatum; assembly: GCF_020745735.1. Taxonomy (NCBI): domain Eukaryota; kingdom Metazoa; phylum Chordata; class Chondrichthyes; order Orectolobiformes; family Hemiscylliidae; genus Hemiscyllium; species Hemiscyllium ocellatum. The sequence goes on from NC_083405.1 coordinate 127,191,485, forward strand.
CTCTCACCACTGCTCACTGTCCCTCCTTTCACTGGCATCTACCAGCAGTAGCTTGCACCTCACTGTCTTAATTCAAGTACAGCACCTTGGGCCAGTCTGTTAGTTCAGTGGGCTGGACAGATAGTCGGTGAAGCAGACACTATCACCAACAGTGTGGGTTCAATTTCCACATCAGCTGAGGTAATTATGAAGGCCACCCTTTCTCAAACTCTCCCTTCACCTGAGGCATGGTGACCCTAAGGTTAAACCACCACCAGTTATCTCTGTTTAATAGAATCCCTACAGGTGGAAACAGGCCATTAGACCCAACAAGTCCACACTGACCCTCCGAAGACTGACCCATTCCCCCATCCTATTATTTTTTATATTTCCTCTGTGTAATATACCTAACCTACACATGCTTGAACACTATGGGCAATCCACCTAACCTGCACACCTTTGGACTGTGGGATGAAACCGGAGCACCCGAAGGAAACCCACGTAGGCATGACAAGAATGTGCAAACTCCACTCAGACAGTCGCCTGAGGCTGGAATCGAACATGGGCCCTTGGTGCTGTGAGGTAGCAGAGCTAACCACTGAGCCACTGTGGGGAAGTAGGACTATGGTGACTTTAGCTTTGGTCATAAATTTGTCGATGAACTTTGACCATGTTTATGCTTTTCTCAATGTTGTCTAATGGGATGTGTGTCATTTTATGTCCCTCCACTTGAGAGGACAAAGGTTTAACATCTTACCCCAAAGACCGCACCTCGAGCGTTCCTTCCAGATTCCACTCGAATGCCAGAGTAAGTTTTGAAGTCTCTCCAGCCTTGGTCTCCGAGGTGAAGTGGAGTTGTAGGTGAAGTGGAGCACTTCAGCAAGAGCTGCAGCCTGACATAATAAACACACACGCTTTCTGGAAACCGATCAAGAGATAATAATCAGAAGCAAAAGCTTGGCTGAAGCTGTCCTTTCCTGGCCCTTGGACAATGAGACTAATTGTAGCAATCCAAATCCAGCCCTGGCTGAAATCATTGACAAAGGGTTATGTGGAGATTACAAATGGAAAGAAGCCATTTGGAACAACCAGTTCATGTTAATGTTTATCCTTTACTGAAGAAGGAGCCGAAATCCCAGGCGCCTGCCTTTGGTTTCACATCTCTTAGTTAGCTTTCCTTTGACCATTTACCAGCTCTCTAAAAACCTACACTGTCATTGCCATCTTACAGTAAAAGGCCCTTTGGGCCATCGAGTCTGTGCCAGTAAAAAGCAAACATGCTAATCCCACTTTCCAGCACTTGGCTTATAGCCTTGTATCCCCCACTGTAGCATGTGCACACTAACTCCTTCTTAAATGTTATGATGATTCCTGCCTCTCCCACTCTTCTGATTAGGTTAGATTCCCTACAGTGTGGAAACAGGCCCTTTGGACCAACAAGTCCACACCGACCCTCCGAAGAGTAACCCACCCAGGCCCATTTCCTCTGACTAATGCACCTGACACTATGGATCATGGCCAATCCACCCTGACCTGCACATCTTTGGACTGTGGGAGGAAACCAGAGCACCTGAAGGAAACCCACGTAGGCATGAGGAGAACATGCAAACTCCACACAGACAGTCACCCGAGGCTAAGAACCGAACCTGGGACCCTGGTGCTGTGAGGCAGCAGTACTAACCACTGAGCCACCAAGCCACTCCACTGTGAGTTAAAGGCTGTGAGTTCACATTCCCACCACTGCATCAGAGTGGACATTTTTCCTCACGTCCCCACTGAACCTCCTGTCCCTTTTATCGAAACTATGCCCTTCTGGTCTCTGATGCCTCCATCGAGAGAAAATGCTCTCTGTTTCTGCCCTGCTTCAAGCTTTTGGGCGGCATGGTGGCTCAGTGGTTAGCACTGCTGCCTCACAGCGCCAGAGACCCGGGTTCAATTCCTGCCTCAGGCGACTGACCATGTGGAGTTTGCACATTCTCCCCGTGTCTGCGTGGGTTTCCTCCGGGAGCTCCAGTTTCCTCCCACATTCCAAAGATGTGCGGGTCAGGTGAATTGGCCATGCTAAATTGCCCGTAGTGTTAGGTAAGGGGTAAATGTATGGGTGGGTTGCGCTTCGGCGGGTCGGTGTGGACTTGTTGGGCCGAAGGGCCTGTTTCCACACTGTAAGTAATCTAATCTATCACCAAGCCCTGTGTAAGTGGAAATTGAAAGAACTGCAGGTGCTGGAAATTAGAAACAGAGATAGAAATTGCTGGAGAAGCTCAGCAGGTCTGACAGCATCAGTGGAGAGAAATCAGAGTTGACATCTCAGGTCGAGTAACCCTTCCTCAGAACTTCACGGACGCTGCCAAATCTGCTGAACTTCTCCAATGAGTCCTGTCTCTGTGTAAGCAGATTTGTTCTCCTCTGTCCAAGATTGAATACAGGAACCTTGCTGACGGATAAGAATCTTCTTTCTGACAAAAGTATTTGACGTTTGGGTTTGCATTAGTCAACGGCTAACAGTCGAAGACTTCAGTGGGGTTAAATTGTTTTTTTGTGTGTGACAGTAATTTGAAGATGGATTTGGATATTCAGTGTGTAAAGACTGGGCACACCAAATCTCCTGCTAATTCACAGCTGCCAGTGTTACTCAAATTGATATTACTTGGCCTGGCTCTTCCACGCCCCATATGTTCCGATTCTGATGCATTCCCATCGCTTAGCGCACAACTGAAGGATACATTCATATGGTCGACAAGATGATATCGCTCCCACCCATCACACACCCCCCTCCCCCCAAACCCGGAGAAGATGCATTAATACCGTACCTTTGGTATGGTAAAATAACCATCCTTATAAGCTTCACAAAAATGGTATCCAACAAAATTTGGCACAAGCCATGTTAGGCGAAATTAAGACAATAAGATGTAGGAACATAAGTAGGCCATTCAGCCCATCAAATCTGATCCACTTCCAATGAGAACATGGCTGATCTGATCATTCTCAACTCCACTTTCCTGTCTTTTCCCCATAACCTTTTATTCTTTTCCTGAATAAAAATCTGCCGACCTCAGCCTTGAATATACCACTGACCTAGCCTCGACAGTTCTCTGTAATAAAGAATTCCACTGATTCATTACTCTCTGAGAGAAGAAATTCCTCCTCATAGGCTCATAGAGATGGAAACAGACCCTTCGGTCCAACTTGTCCATGCCGACCAGATATCCTAATTTAGTCTAGTCCCATTTGCCAGCATTTGGTGTACAAAATCCCATGCAAGGACTGCACTAAACACTACATAGGACAAACAGGAAGACAGCTAATGATCCGCATCCATAAACACCAACTAGCCACAAAACGACACGACCAACTATCCTTAGTAGCCACACACTCAGATGACACGCAACTTGAGATCGACTGGGACAACACTACTATTATAGGACAAGCCAAACAGAGAACAGCCAGGGAATTCCTAGAGGCATGGCATTCATCCACAGATTCAATCAATAAGCACATCGACCTGGACCCAATATACCGGCCACTGCAGCGGACAGCTGGAACTGACAACCAGAAGCAACAGATACAAATCACTATAAATGCCGGAGGAAACATCACAGAAGCGCTTCACAGGAGGCTCCCAAGCACTGAGGATGTCACCTAGACAGGGGACGAAATGTCTGCAACACAAACTCCCAGCTCGGCGAACAGAACCACAACATTTGGCCTATATTCCACTAAATCCACTATTCATATACCCATCCAGATGCCTTTTAAATGTACCAGCCTCCACCACTTCCTCTGGCAGCTCATTCCATACACGTACCACCATCTGTGTGAAAATGCTGTCCCTTTTAAACCCTTCACCTCTCACCTTAAACCTATGCCCTCTAGTTTTGGCCTCGCCCTATCCTGGGGAAAAGACTTGGCTATTTACCCTATATATGCCCCTCACGGTTTTATAAACCTCTGTAAGGTCACCCTTCAACCTCCAATACTTCAGGGAAACTCTCCAGCTTATTCAACCTCTCCATGTAGCTCAAACCCTTCAACATGCCTATTTTCAATGTGTAACCTTTTTATTCTGAGATTCTGCCTTCTGGTCTTAGACTCTCCCACAAGGGGAAACAATCTGTCAGCAGCTACTCTGTCAGGTTCCCCTGTTCTTAAGAAACATCATACTGGACTTGAAACGTTAACTCTGTTTCTTTCTCCACAGATGCTGCCGGACCTGCTGAGTTTCTCCAGCAATTTCTCTTTTTATTTGACACAAAGGTTGGCGGTGTCGTTGACAGTATAGAGGGCTGTTGTAGGCTGCAGTGGGACATTGACAGGATGCAGAGCTGGGCTGAGAGGTGGCTGATGGAGTTCAACCTGGATAAATGCGAGGTGATGCATTTTGGAATGTCGAATTTGAAAGCTGAGTACAGGATTAAGGATAGGATTCTTGGCAGTTTGGAGGAACAGTGGGATCTTGGTGTGCAGGTACATAGATCCCTTAAAATGGCCACCCAAGTGGACAGGGTTGTTAAGAAAGCATATGGTGTTTTGGCTTTCATTAACAGGGGGATTGAATTTAAGAGTCCTGAGATCTTGTTGCAGCTCTATAAAACTTTGGTTAGACCGCACTTGGAATACTGCATCCAGTTCTGGTCGCCCTATTATAGGAAAGATGTGGATGCTTTGGAGAGGGTTCAGAGGAGGTTTACCAGGATGCTGCCTGGAATGGAGGGCTTATCTTATGAAGAGAGGTTGACTGAGCTCGGACTTTTGTCATTGAAGAAAAGGAGGAGAGGGGACCTAATTGAGGTGTACAAGATAATGAGAGGCATAGATAGAGTTGATAACCAGAGACTATTTCCCAGGGCAGAAATGGCTAACACAAGGGGCCATAGTTTTAAGCTGGTTGGAGGAAAGTATAGAGGGGATGTCAGAGGCGGGTTCTTTACACAGAGAGTTGTGAGAGCATGGAATGCGTTGCCAGCAGCAGTTGTGGAAGCAAGGTCATTGGGACATTTAAGAGACTGCTGGACATGCATATGGTCACAGAAATTTGAGGGTGCATACATGAGGATCAGTGGTCGGCACAACATCGTGGGCTGAAGGGCCTGTTCTGTGCTGTACTGTTCTATGTTCACATTATTTGAGAAGATATCAGAGTGGCAATCAAAAGAGTTCAATAGTCATGTTTTAAGCAGTGTAGAGAATTCAGGGCCATATTACTGAAGGTAAGCACGCAGGAGCAGCAGTGGTGAAGAAGGTAAATGGTATGTTAGCCTTCATAGTAAGAGGATGGAATTCGAGAAGGAGGGATGTCTTGCTGCGATTGTTCTAGGCCCTGGTGAACACGGGGCCTGGTATTGTGTGCAGTTTTAATCTCCTTATCTGAGGAAGTATGTTCTGACTATAACAGAGCAAAAAAGATTTTCCAGAGTGATTCTTAGGATGGCAGGGCTGAGGTGTGAAGAGAGACTTGATGGGTTAGAATTGCATTCGCTAGAATTTGGAAGAATGAAGGGGAACTCATAGAAATTTATAAAATTAGGACAGCACTAGACAGGGTAAACACAGAAACAATGTTCTTGATGCCCAGTAAGTTCAGAACCAGAGTCACAGTCTAAGGATACAAGACAGGCCTCTGTGGACTGAGATGAAGTCTTCACCCACAGAATGGTGACCCTGTGGAATTAACTGTCACAGAAAATGGGTGAAGCCAAAACATTTAAACATTCTCAAGAAGGAAGGGGGTAGCATTCTTAGGGCTAAAAGAGGAAATGTGGAAACAGGGTTTAGAGTTGGATGATTAGCCATGATCATATTGAATGGCGGAGAAGGCTGAAGGGCCAAATGGCCTGCTCCTGCCTCGATTCTCTATGTTTCTATGTTAATGAGGTAGTTGGCAGCTGATGACCACCCCCCCAGCAACAACAGAGCGATTAAAATCTGGTATATTCAAACGGTCAGGGTTGGAGAAGGATGACACGGTGGCTCAGTGGTTAGCACTGCTGCCTCACAGCGCCAGGGACCCGGCTTCAATGACACCTTCAGGCAACTGTGCGTTCTCTACATGGGTTTCCTCCAGTTACTCGGATTTCCTCCCACAGTCCAAAGAAGTGCAGGTTAGGCTGGATTGGCCATGCTAAATTGCCCACAGTGTCCAGGGATGTGCAGGGTGAGTGGGCTAACTGTAGGAAACGCAGGCTTATAGGGTAGCACGGTGGGTCTGGGTGGGATACTGTTCAGAGGCTTGAAAGGCCTGCCTTTACACTGCCGATTTCTACGACTCTAGGTACCTCGAGAGCTTTAGGAGCTGAAGCAATAATGAAGACAGGGAGGAACAAGGCTGGGGAGGTGCTTGAAGGCAAAGATGAGAACTTTAAATTCAAAGCGTGGCCTGAGAGAAAGGAATGTTTTGGAAACACTTTCACAATTAAATCCCAGCAAGTTGCTCTCTCTGACAGAGACAAGTCAAGCAAATGACCCTGGGATGATGGGTATTGCAAATGAAGTAACATTTGAATATTTTGGCAACAATGGAAGCTCCCCTGGGAACATGATGTTGCATGTAAACACAAGGCCTTGAAAACACAGTATCCTTTCAGCAAACTAATACAGTATTATCTGCCTCTGTGCATTAGAATGTGTGGGAGGAAAGATATTTTGTGGAAATTACGGGTGTGAACATGCATCTTGTTGGATCAACTTGGGAAACAAAGGTTTTTCATTTCCTCATGTTCAAATCCTGCCTCAGGTCTGCTACTTCCTCCAGCCCCAGCTTCTGCTGGATTCCCTGAGAATTTCCAGTTTTCATCACTTATCCAGCCCTATTTTAGATCACTTCCTCATCTGCCATCTCTGTCTGTGGCTGTCTGAGTTCCCAACTCTGGAATTCTCTACATCCCTCCACCTCCCTGCCTCTCTCTCCTCCTTTCATTAGGCATTCAGGACCTGGTCCGAAATATCAAACAAAAACAGAAATTGCTGGAAAAACTCATGCAGAGAGGGTTAACATTTTGGCTCAAGTGACCCTTCCTCAGAATCTTGCTGTAAACGTTTCCTGATGTACCTCAGCGTTACCTGATAAAACAACTTGCGTCCTTTTTACTCCATTCACCTAGAGTAGTTGTGGCAGTGTTACTGGTCCACATCATCCAGACCATTCTTATAACAGCAACCAGCCCAGAGACATGACTTCGAACCCCATCAAGGCAGCCATGAAAATTGAACTTCAATTACTTAATAAATCTGGAATGTGTCAATCTCGCTAATAATGATTGTGTAGACTATCTGGATTGTCCCAAAAACCTGAATGGTCCATTACATAGAACATAGAAGGATACAGCGCAGTACAGGCCCTTCGGCCCTCGATGTTGCGCCGACCGAGTCCTACCTAACCTATACTAGCCCAATAACTTCCAAATGCCTATCCAATGCCCGCTTAAATGAACATAAAGAAGGAGAGTTCACCACTGATACGGGCAGGGCATTCCATGAACTCACAACCCGCTGTGTGAAGAATCTACCCCTAACATCTGTCCTATACCTACCACCCCTTAATTTAAAGCTATGTCCCCTAGTAACACCTGACTCCATTAGCGGTAAAAGGTTCTTAGTATCTACCCTATCTAAACCCCTAATCATCTTATACACTTACATAGAACATAGAACATAGAAGGATACAGCGCAGTACAGGCCCTTCGGCCCTCGATGTTGCGCCGACCGAATCCTACCTAACCTATACTAGCCCAATAACTTCCAAATGCCTATCCAATGCCCGCTTAAATGACCATAAAGAAGGAGAGTTCACCACTGATACGGGCAGGGCATTCCATGAACTCACAACCCGCTGTGTGAAGAATCTACCCCTAACATCTGTCCTATACCTACCACCCCTTAATTTAAAGCTATGTCCCCTAGTAACACCTGACTCCATTAGCGGTAAAAGGTTCTTAGTATCTACCCTATCTAAACCCCTAATCATCTTATACACTTCTATCAGATCTCCCCTAAACCTTCTCTTCTCCAATGAGAACAGCCCCAAGTGCCTCAGCCTTTCCTCATAAGATTTTCCTACCATTCCAGGCAACATCCTGGTAAACCTCCTCTGCACTCGTTCTAAAGCTTCCACATCCTTCCTATAGTATGGCGACCAAAACTGCACACAATACTCCAGATGAGGCCGCACCAGAGTCTTATACAACTGCAACATGACCTCAGGACTCCGGAACTCAATTCCTCTGCCAATAAAGCCCAGTACACCATATGCCTTCCTCACAGCACTATTTACCTGGGTGGCAACTTTCAGAGATCTGTGTACATGGACACCAAGATCCCTCTGCTCATCCACACTACCAAGTAGCCTACCATTAGCCCAGTAATCCATCATCTTGTTATTCCTACCAAAGTGAACGACTTCGCACTTAGCTACATTGAATTCCATTTGCCACATTTCCGCCCAGCTCTGCAACTTATCTATATCCCGCTGTAACCTACCACTTCCTTCCTCACTATCCACAACTCCACCGACTTTTGTGTCATCCGCAAACTTGCTTACCCAGCTTTCAAGTCCTTCCTCTAGATCATTTATAAAGATAACAAAAAGCAATGGTCCCAAAACAGATCCTTGTGGTACACCGCTAGTAACTGCGCTCCAAGATGAACATAATCCATCAACTACTACCCTCTGTCTCCTTCCAGCCAGCCAATTCCTAATCCAAACCTCTAATGTATCCTCAATGCCATACCTCCGAAGTTTTAGCATTAGCCTACCATGGGGAACCTTATCGAACGCCTTACTAAAATCCATATACACAACATCTACTGCTTTACCCTCATCCACTTCCTTAGTCACCTTCTCAAAGAACTCAATAAGGTTTGTGAGGCACGACCTGTCCTTCACAAAACCATGCTGGCTATCCCTGATCACGTTATTCCTACCCAGATGTTCATAAATCTTATCCCTTACCATTCTCTCTAAGACTTTGCCCACCACTGAAGTCAGACTCACTGGCCTATAGTTACTAGGGCTATCCCTACTCCCTTTCTTGAACAATGGGACCACATTCGCTATCCTCCAGTCCTCTGGTACTATTCCCGTTGACAATGACGACATAAAAATCCAGGCCAATGGCTCTGCTATCTCCTCCCTAGCTTCCCATAGGATCCTGGGGTAAATGCCATCAGGCCCAGGAGACTTATCTATATTCATCCTTTCCAATATTCCCAAAACCTCTTCCCTGCATATTTCCAGGGCATCCATTCTAATTATTTGTGATTCCATATTCACATCAGCAACAGTGTCCTGTTCCTGAGTGAATACTGATGAAAAGTACTGATTTAATGTCTCTCCAATCTCCTCCGCCTCCACACACAACTTCCCACTACTATCCTTGACTGGACCGATACCTACCCTAATCATCCTTTTATTCTTGACATACCTATAGAAAGCCTTTGGGTTTTCCCTAATCCTACCAGCTAAAGACTTTTCATGTCCCCTTCTCGCTTTTCTTAGCTCCCTCTTTAGCTCCTTCCTGGCTACCTTATAACTCTCAATCGCCCCTACTGAACCTTCACGCCTCATCTTTACATATGCCGCCTTCTTCCCTTTCACAAGGGACTCCAATTCCTTACTAAACCACGGCTGCCTCACAAGGCCCTTTACACCATGCCTGACTGGCACATACCTATCGAGGACACGCAGTAGCTGCTCCTTGAACAATCCCCACATCTCATTAGTGTTCTTCTCTTGAAGCCTGTTTTTCCAATCCACACAACCTAAGTCATGCCTCACTGCATCATAATTTCCCTGCCCCCAGCTATAGCTCTTGCCCTGCGGCGCACGATTATCCCTCTCCATCACTAAAGTAAAAGTCACCGAGTTGTGGTCACTGTCCCCGAAGTGCTCACCTACCTCCAAGTCTAACACCTGGCCTGGTTCATTACCTAGAACCAAATCCAATATAGCCTCCCCTCTTGTTGGCCTGTCGACATATTGTGTCAGGAAACCCTCCTGCACACATTGTACAAACACCGACCCATCTAATGAACTCGAGCTATAGCTCTCCCAGTCAATATCTGGGAAGTTAAAGTCCCCCATAACAACCACCCTGCTACCTTCACTCTTTTCCTGAATCATCCTCGCAATATTATCATCTACTTCTCTAGGACTATTAGGAGGCCTGTAGAAAACACCTAACAGGGTGACCTCACCTTTCCTATTTCTAACCTCAGCCCAAACTACCTCAGATGGCAAGTCCTCTTCCATCGTCCATTCCACTGCTGTGATACTGTCTTTGACAAGTAATGCCACGCCTCCCCCTTTTTTACCCCCATGTCTGATCCTACTAAAACATTTGAACCCTGGAACGTGCAACAGGCATTCTTGTCCCTGTTCTACCCACGTCTCTGTAATGGCCACAACATCGAAGTCCCAGGTACCAACCCACGCTGCAAGTTCACCTACCTTATTCCTTATACTTCTGGCATTGAAGTATACACACTTCAATCCTCCTTTCTGGTTACAGGCACCCTCCTTAGAGATCGCTGCATTATTCCTAACCTCCCTACACTCAAGGTCCTGTACCCTAAAGCTACAGTCCTGGTTCCCATGCCCCCGCGGAGTTAGTTTAAACCCTCCCAAAGAGCACTAGCAAACCTCCCCCCAAGGACACTGGTGCCCCTCAGGTTCAGGTGTAGCCCATCCTTTTTATAGAGGTCCCACCTTCCCCAGAAAGGACCCCAGTTGTCCAGAAACCAGAATCCCTCCCTCCTGCACCATCCCTGTAGCCACGCATTTAACTGCTCTCTCTCCCTATTCCTCGACACTCTATCACGTGGCACGGGTAACAAACCAGAGACTACAACTCTGTTTGTTCTAACTCTGAGCTTCCAACCTAGCTCCCTGAAAGCCTGTCTGACATCCTCACCCTTCTTCCTACCTATATCGTTGGTGCCAACGTGGACCACGATCTGGGGCTGCTCCCCCTCCCCCTTAAGGACCCGGAAAACACGATCAGCGACATCACGTACCCTTGCACCTGGGAGGCAACATACCAAACGTGAGTCCCTGTCGCCCCCACAAAACCGTCTGTCTGTACCCCTCACTATCGAGTCCCCAAGAACTATTGCTCTACCTTTCTCCACCCGACCCTTCTGAGCAACGGGGCCAGGCTCCGTGCCAGAGGCCTGAACCTCGTTGCTTGCCCCTGGTAAGTCATCCCCCCCACAAGTATCCAAAACGGTATACTTGTTCTTGAGGGGAATGACCGCAGGGGGTCCCTGCACTGGCTTCCTCCTCCCATTGTATCTGTTAGGGAAGGAAGACCGCACTGATGTTTCCTTTGAGCTGCTGCAGATGTTCCGCACATAGCAATTAGTGTCAGCGTGCCAATGGTGACATTGACTTACTGTGCACAGGCCTTGGTTAATTTGATTTATTATTGTCACATGTACTGAGATACAGTGAAAAGTATTGCACTGTGTGCTTTCCAGACAAACCATCAGGGTGACAGAACAGAATGCTGAGTATAGTGTTACAGCTACAGAGAAGGTGCAGAGAAAGATCAACTCTAATATTTGAGAGGTCCATTCACACCTTTGTCCAATGCCCCAAAGAATCCTTCGATACGCACCTCCCCTCTCACCTCCATCCAAGGCCTCAAAGGATCCTTCCACATCTGTCAGAATTCCAGCCTCGGGTGACTGTCTTCGCACACTCTTCCCCCTGTCTGCAAGGGTTACCTCTGGGTGCTCTGGTTTCCTTCCACAGTCCAAGGATGTGCAGGTTAGAGTGGATTGGTTATGGGAGGTACAGGTTTGCAGGGATCGGGTAGACGGGTGAATCTGTCTGGGATGCTCTTCAGATAGTCAGTTTGGACTTGTTGGGCTGAATGGCCTGTTTCCACACTATAGGAATTCTGTGGAATAGCTGGTCAATGCAGACAAGCTGGATTAAAGGGGCTGTTATTGTGCTGTATAACTCTATTGTTGGGGGGGTTGTATAGATTGGATGCTTTTCGGAAGGTGGTGTGGACTTGATGGGCCGAATGGCCTGTTCCCACACTGTAGGGATTCTGTTCTGTTCTATAAGAGCATAGGGAGTGGCAGCAGGAGGGTAGGCCATTCAGCCCCACTACCCTGCTGTGTCAATCATACGATCATTGACGTTCCTCTACCTCAATTGCATCTCCCCGTCCTCATTTTTCTTCATTCCCTGAGTGACCAAAACTCTCTTCAGAGAAACACCACACAATTATCCCGGTGCAAAAAGAGGCCATTTGTCCGATCGAGCCTGCAACGGCCTGTTAAATAAGCATCATTATCTAATGCCCATCTACTGTCCTTTTCACATACCCTTATGCATTAATTTTATCCAAATAATCATCTAATGCACTCTTGAATGTCTGAACATGTTCAGCAGTGGTTAGATGGGTTCCAAGACTGTTTGAGGCCAATTTTGAGTGCTGTGTATTTTCTGGTCACCCTAATATAGGAAGGATGTTATTAAATTGGAAAGATGTTATATTGCAGCTGTACAGGACTTTGGTTAAGCCACTGTTGGAATATTGCATGCAATTCTGGTCTCCTTCCTATCGGAAAGATGTTGTGAAACTTGAAAGGGTTCAGAAAAGATTTACAAGGATGTTGCCAGGGTTGGAGGATTTGAGCTACAGGGAGAGGCTGAACAGGCTGGGGCTGTTTTCCCTGGAGCGTTGGAGGCTGAGGGGTGACCTTATAGAGGTTTACAAAATTATGAGGGGCATGGATCGGGTAAATAGACAAAGTCTTTTCCCTGGGATCGGAGAGTCCAGAACTAGAGGGCATAGGTTTAAATTGAGAGGGGAAAGATATAAAAGAGACGTACTGGGGAAGTTTTTCACACGGAGTGTGGTACGAGTGTGGAATGAGCTGCCAGATGATGTGGTGGAGGCTGGTACAATTGCTACATTTCAGAGGCATCTGGATGGGTATATGAATAGGAAGGGTTTGGAGGGATATGGGCTGGGTGCTGGCAGGTGGGACTAGATTGGGTTGGGATATCTGGTTGGCATGGACGGGTTGGACCGAAGGGTCTGTTTCCGTGCTGTACATCGCTATGACTCTAAGGAGGTTAACCAGGATCTTATCGAGACTGGAGGGTTTGAACTACAAGGAGACGCTGAATAGGCTAGGTCTGTTTTCCCCGCAGCGTCAGAGGCTGAGGGGTGACCTAGTAGAAAATCGCTGATAAAATCGCGAGGGGCATGAATATTCATGGTCTTTTCCCCAGGATTAGAGGGCGTAGGTTTGAGATGAGAAGGGAAAGGTATAAGGGGCAACTTTTTCACACAGAGAGTGGTATGTGTATGGAGTGAGCTGCCAGAGGAAGTGGTGGAGGCTGGTACAATTACAACATTTGAAAGGCATCTGGATGGGTACATGAATAGAGAAAGTGTGGACTGCAGATGCTGGAGATCAGAGTCGAGAGTGTGGTACTGGAAAAGCACAGCAGGTCAGGCAGCATCCAAGGAGCAGGAGAATCGACATTCCGGGCATCAGCCAACACAGAACCAGACCCTTTGGTCCAATTCTCCTGCTGTGTTTATCCAGCACCACACTCTCGACTCTGGGTATATGAATAGGAAGGGTTTAGCGGGGGTATGGCAAATAGAACCAGATTAATTTAGGATATTTGGTCAGCATGGACGAGTTGGACCGAAGGGTCTGGTTCCCTGCTGTATGACTCTATGACTATTCACAATGATGGACCTGTCTTTACATGAATAGTGTGTGATGTGCACCTGTCCTCACAGGGAGGAAGAGATCTCCCTGAAACATACAGAATACCGAGAGGCCTGGATAGAATGGGCATGGAAAAGATGCTTCCACTGAAAAGGAGAGACTAGGTCCTGAGGGCACAGCTTCAGAGTGAAGGCCCAACACTTTCAAACTGAGATGATGAGGAATTTCTTCAGCCAGGGGTGCTGACTCTGTAGAACTCATCACTGCAGAGGGCTGTGGAGGCCAAGTCACAGAGTCATACAGATGGACAGCACAGATACAGACCCTTCGGTTCAACTTGTCCACGCCAACCAGATATTCCAACCCAATCTAGTCCCACCGACCAGTACCATTGAGTATATTGAAGACAGAGGTAGATGGGTTCTTAATTACTAAAGGGCTCAAGGCTCAAAGGGCGAAGACAGGAGAATGGGGTTGAGAAACATATCAGCCATGATCGAATGGGGGAGCAGAACTGATGGACTGAATGGCCTACTTCTGCTCCAATATCTTATGGTCTTCTCGTTATGGCCTACTCTGTTTGTTTCTCAAGCAAATGCCTCATTCAGTTAATCCATTAGGAAGCCAAGAATGGTGAAGGCATCATCTGAATCCTTCAAATTGAAAACTTAATCTTAAACCAGAGACATTTTTTTAATTATTGGATATGGAAGGGTCAGGAGTCGCAATGCTACATTTAAAAGCACATAGTTGTGTGTGGTAAATAGGAAATCATGGTTAATAATGAAATGCTGCACAGCTTTTATGTACTGAGGTGGCTCAGTTATTAGCACTGCTGCCTCATCACGCCAGGGACCCGGGTTCGATTCCAGCCTCTGGCAACTGTCTGTATGGAGTTTGCACATTCTCCCCGTGTCTGCGCGGGTTTCCTCTTGCTGTCTGAAGATGTGCAAGTTCAGTGGATTAGTCACACTAAAGATCCCCCTGTATGGTCCAGGAATGTAGAGGCAAAGTGGATTAGCCATGGTAAATGTGGAGTTGGAGGGTTAGCTCTGACTCAGTGGGCCAAATAGCCTCAGTCTACACTGTAGTCATTCTATCATTCTAATGCACTGGTTATGATGATCAAAGGGGCTTTTATGACATGGTGGCAGTGTCCCTAGCTCTGGATCAGGAGTTCTAGGTTCACGTTTCACCTACATCAGTGATGTCTAGTAACATTTCTGAACAGGTTGATCAGGAAAATAGCAAAATTCAGATACTGTAAACTTGAAATAATATTAACCTCGTGGAGAGAGAAAAACCAAAGGTTCCAAAAGGAGGGTCGTACCAGATTCAAAACATTAACTCTGTTGCTGTCTCCGCAGATGTTGCCAGATCTGCTGAGTTTCTCCAGCATTCTCTCTGTTTCTTTAAGCTGTGATTAATTGTTGGCAAGTTTAAGCTGGACAGTTTTGAAGATTGCCGATGGAAGGAGAGAGAGGAGGCGTACAGGAAGGAAGGCGTTTCTAGCGTGTGTCCAGCCTGGAAGTCATAGAGACATAGGGTCATACAGCACAGAAAGCACCCTTCGGCCCGTCAAGTCTGTGCCGACCTATCAATACCAACCCCACCTTCCAGCACTTGGCCCAGAGCCTGGAATGCCGTGAAAGAGCTGCTTGATAAAGTTGAATTCATCAAGAAATGGCAAGGATTTGTTGGTCATTCTGACTTCCCGGAGAGAGTGGTCAGCTTTCTTCTTCAATACTCAAAGCCTCAGAACCATGATCACATAATGGAGTTAGCTCGGAAATTCCAGGATACTGACCCAGTGACAGTGAACAGCCAATCACATTCCTCCAAGAATGGGGAATTCCAGGATACTAACCTAGTGACAGCGAACAGCCAATCGCATTCTTCAAGATTGGGGAATTCCAGGATACTAACCCAGTGACATTGCTCATATTTCTTCAAGAAAGAATGCTAAAGGGAATTTGCAGATGATGGTTCTCCCACGACATAATTTTGTAAACCTCTGTAAGGTCACCCCTCAGCCTCCAACGCTCCAAGGAAAACAGCCCCAGCCTGTTCAGCCTCTCCCTGTAGCTCAAATCCTCCAATCCTGGCAACATCCTTGTAAATCTTTTCTGAACCCTTTCAAGTTTTATAACATCTTTCCGATAGGAAGAAGATCAGAACTGCATGCAAGATTCCGACGGTGGCCTAACCAATTCCTGTACTGCTGCAACATGACCTCCCAACTCCTGTACTCAATACTCTGACCAATAAAGGAAAGCATGAGAAATACCTTCTTCATTAGTCTATTGAACTGCAGTTCCACTTTCAAGGAGCTATGAACCTGCACTCCAAGGTCTCTTTGTTCAGCAACACTCCCGAGGACCTTACCATTAAGCATATAAGTCCTGCTAAGATTTGCTTTCCCAAAATGCAGCACCTTGCATTTATCTGAATTAAACTCCATCTGCCACCTCTCAGCCCATTGGCCCATCTGGTCCAGATCCTGTTGTATTCTGAGGTAACCCTCTTCGCTGTCCACTACGGAGGCTGGTACAATTGCAACATTTAAGAGGCATTTGGATAGGAAGGGTTTGGAGGGATATGGGCCAGGTGCTGGCAGGTGGGACTAGCTTGGGTTGGGATATCTGGTCGGCATGGACGGGTTGGACCAAAGGGTCTGTTTCCATGCTGTACATCTCTATGACTCTATGACATTGCTGTTCATGTCCCTGAAGAATGTAAAAGATGTTGTCCTAAATTATCTTCAAGCATTTAAACATTTAAAAGGTGATAGTGATTGATGTAGTAGAACAGGCTGATATTGCTGAGATTGAAAGTGAATTAAAACAACCCAGACCCTTTCAGAATGATTGCTAAAGGAAAGGCAGTAAAGGGCTGTTCCTTTCTGGTAGCATTCAATTGAAAAGCTTTTTGATTCCTAAAAAAAAATCAGGTCAGTGATCTTTTCAGACAGTAGCAGATCATCACATCTCACTGAGTAGAAAATAAAATTCTGCCCCATCTCCCCTGTACCTGCATCGGCATTTTCCTGCTGGAGAATAAGGTTAGTGAAGGGCCGGAGCTGGAAGAGTAATATGCAATAGAGAAAAGTCAGGGCTGGAAGATTAAAGGCAAAAGCAGACAGGGAGAAATGAGTCCACCTAAATATTTTCACAACGTGGGAATAATAGGGTCAATAAATCCTTCAAGCAGCGCTTCCTTTGAAAGTCTAGCAGTTTATTTGTCATCAAAAGGAAAGGTTGCGATAATAATAAAAAAGAGCTGTATGGGAAATTATCACTCCAGATCACTGACAGTGCAAACAGAGTCACAGGGGTGTCTGCAACAATTGGAAGTGCTGAACAGGCCTGGTCAGAAGTGGGGATGTTTGCTGTAGACTGCACGTACTCCCATCTTCCAGACTATACCCGGGTTTGGACTGAGAATGGCCAATAACATTCATGCCACACAAATGCCAGACAATGACCACCTAAATTAATAGACGATATAGCCATCGCCCCATGACATTCAATGGTGATACCGTCACTGACTCCCCCACTGTCAACATGTTAGAGTTACCATTGACTAGACACTGAAAAGGATGAGCCGTTATAAAACTGTGATTCCAAGAGGCTAGGAATTCTGCACCTCGCCTCCTGTCCACCATCTACAAGGCACAAGTCAGGAGGGTGATGGAATACTGCCCACTTGCCTGGATTGGTGCAGCTCCAACAACACTCAAGAAGCTTGACACCATCCAGGACAAAGCAGCCCACTTAATGGGCACCATATCCACAAACATCCACTCCCTCCACCACCAACATTAAGTAGATTAGATTCCCTACAGTGTGGAAACAGGCCCTTCAGCCCAACAAGTCCACACTGACCTTCCAAAGAGTAATCCATCCAGGTCGATTTCCCTCTGACTAATACACCTAACACTATAGGCAATTTAGCATGGCCAATTCACCTGACCTGTACATCTTTGGACTGTGGGAGGAAACCCACACAGACACAGGGCAAATGTGCAAACTCCACACAGACAGTCACCCAAGGCTGGGATTGAGCCTGGGACCCTGGTGCTGTGAGGCAGCAGTGCCAACCACTGAGCCACCATGCCACATCTACAAGAGTCACTGCAGAAATTCACCAAAGATCCTCAGATAGCACCTGCCAAACATTTAACCACTTCTGTCTAGGAGGACAAGGGCAGCAGATACATGGGAACACCAGCTCCTGCAAGTTCCCTCTAAGCCAATGACCATCCTAACTCGCAAACCTATTGCCATCCTGTCACGTCAAATTTCTGGAGTTGCTACCTGAACGGCATTGTGGGTCAACCCACAGCAGGTGGACTGCAGCAGTTCAAGTAGGCAGCTCCCCACCACCTTCTCAAGGGGGCAACTAGGGATGGGCAATAAATGCTGGTCCAGCCAGTGATTTTACCTCCCAGAAGAGGAGATCAGATTTGAACAGCCCAAATTTCTTATAGACACTCCCATCCAATCTCATCCTAAAAGCGTAGTGTGTATAAAGAGTTCACCCTGCCCATTGTGTATGTGTCAACTCGTTCAAAGATCTATCAAATTACTCTCTTCCTCAGTGGCGCCGCACTGATTTTATTTTACTGTATGCTCTCTTTCCTCATGTAGAGACACTCATGGGAAGGTATGGAAGAATCTCTCTGAACAGTCAGAGTTCAGAGCAAGGTAACCTGGAAAGCTAGCAGAATTAAACATCATGGAATCAGAGAGATGTACAGCACAGAACCAATCCTTTGGTCCAACTCATCTAAACTGACCAGATATCCTAAATTACTCTAGTTTTATAAACCTCGATAAGGTTATCCCTCAGCTTCCGACGTTCCAGGGAAAACAGCCCCAGCCTGTTCAGCCTCTCCCTGTAGCTCAAACCCTCCAACCCTGGCAACATCCTTGTAAGTCTTTTCCGAACCCTTTCAAGTTTCACAACATCCTTCTGATAGGAAGGAGACTGAAATTACACACAATATTCCAAAAGTGGCCTAAGCAATGTCCTGTACAGTCGCACCATGACCTCCCAACTCCTATACGCTATATTCTGACCAATAAAGGAAAGCATACCAAATGCCTTCTTCACTATCCTATCTACCTGTGACTCCACTTTCAGGGAACTATGAACCTGCACTCCAAGGTCTCTTTGTTCAGCAACACTCCCCAGGACCTTACCACTGAGTGTATAAGTCCTGCCCTGATTTGCCTTTCTAAAATGCAGCACCTCACATTTATTGAAACTAAACTTCATCTGCCACTCCTCGGTCCATTGGCTCATCTGATCAAGGTCCCATAGCATGCTGAGGTAACTTTCTTCGCTGTCCACTGCATCTCCAATTTTGGTGTCATCTGCAAACCTACTAACCATACCTCCTATGTTCACATCCAAATCATTTATATAAATGATGTAGACTGGGAGGTTATGTTTCAGTTATACAGGCATTGGTGAGACCACATCTGGAGTATTGGGTGCTATACTGGTCCCTGTACTTAGGGAAGGATGATAATGTGTTGGAAGCAGTTCACAGAAAGGCTACTGGACTAATACCTGGAATGAGTGGACTGCCTTATCAGGAACGGCTGGGTTTTGCTAGAAAGCTCACAAGTTACTTAATTGAAACATTAAGGATTCTGAGGGGACTTGTTCAGGTGAATGTAGAAAGCTTGTCTCTTCTTGTCGGAGAATCTATAGAGGTCATAGTTTAAAACTAAGAGTGAAATAACTCCACAGGGGCCATTATCCTGTCACCAAGTTACATAGAATCGTAGAATCCCTACAGTGTGAAAACAGTGTGAAACAAGTCCACAGCAGGTCTCCGAAGAGTAACCCACCCAGACCCATTCCCCTGCCCTACATTTTACCCCTAACTAATGCACCTAACCTGCACATTCCTGAACGCTATGAGCAATTTAGCATGACTAATTCACCCGGACCTACACAACTTTGGACTGTGGGAGGAAATCAGAGCACCCGGAGGAAACCCACACAGACACAGGGTGAATGTGCAAACTCCATACAGACATACACCCGAGGTTGGAATCAAACCTGGGTTACTGACACTGTGAGGCAGCAGTGCTAATCACTGAGCCACCGTGAAAAATCCCCCCTCATTTACACAAGGAGAGTTCTTAATACCGATCCAGCTCCCTTAGAGCCAACTCTCAGAGTGAACAGTGCCCCTGACACTCCTGTAAATATCTGTCAGCCAGGGCTCCCTGATTGAACCAGGTTAACAGCCCCAATCAGGGAACTCAGATTCTATGAGGTCCACCTGGCTGACCACATCACAATCACTACAAAGAGGGAGTCCATTTAAGACAGAGAAAAGGAAACATTGTTCTTTTCTGAGGACTGTGAGTCTTTGGAAATTCTTTCTTCAAAAGGTAAGGGGTCCCTTAATAATTTTATGGCAGAGGTAGATATATTCTTGATTACCAAGGAGGTGGAAGTTCATCAGAGATATCTGGCAAGGTAAAATTAAGATTAAAATCAGATCAGCCCTGATTTTATTGAATGGTGGAGCAGGCCTGAAGGGCCAAATGGCCTACTCCTGTTCCTTGTTTGCAGAGCAGAACAAGTTCTGACCTTCACCCATCACATCCTTCCCCACTGCCACCTGCGTCTTTTCCTGTTCATTCAACCATGCCCAAAAATCCAAGACTTTGACTTAAGAGGCAGCATTCTGCAACCTGTCTGAAATTATTTGATCTTGGTAAAAATTGGCATTCTGGTTTTCATCCGAAGGTGCTTGCCTTCAGGGTCTAATCTCTTTGTGCTCATCAGCGTTACTCATTCTGGTTGAACAATCATGTTTGAATCTTGCACACTCTCTAGGAACGTCAGATCCAATCACTAAATTGCATTGGTGTGATTAAAGCATTTCTGTTTATGGGATTTCTTTCAACTCCATATCTGGAACGGTAGTTTCTAGCATCAAAGAACATTTAATTGATTTGATTTATTTATTGTCGCGTATATTTTGTGTGTCATATAGTGTCATCACTGTCCAGCACCATCTGAAAACACAGAAAAATAAATCAAAACAGAGATCCTTCAGTCTACCTTGTCTGTGCCAACCAGAAATCCTAAAATAATCTATCCCATTTGGCGGCACTTGCCCCATATACTTCTAAATCCTTCCAATTCGTATACCCATCCAGATGCCTTTTAAATGATGTAATTGTACCAGCCTCCACCACTTCCTCTGGCAGCTCATTCCATACACGTACCACCCTCTGTGTGAAAAAGTGTCCCCATAGGTCCCTTTTAAATCTTTCCCCTCTCACCCTAAACCAATGCCCTCTAGTTCTGGACTCCCCCGCTCTAGGGAAAAGACTTTGCCTATTTATCCTATCCATGTCCCTCATGATTTTATAAACCTGGATGTAGGTTTACTCTTGGAGCTGGAAAGTTGGTTTTCAGACTTTTTTTGTGGCTAGTTATGTTCATGTATCCTGAGGGCTGGCTTTCTGCCTGTTTGTCCAATGTGGTGTTTATAGAGTTCTTGCAAGGTAGAAGCATGGAATTCCAACCGGAACTCTAACAACAAACACATTGACTTGAATCCCATTTACCACCCCATGAGAAAAAGAACAGGAAATGACATCATCACAGGAAATGACATCACCAACCCAAGGAAACCCAAACATATAAATAGAAAGTGGGCTACACCACCAGTGCTTCATTCAGAGGCTCACTGAAGACGTTACCTAGTACGGTGGCAAAACATTTGAAAATGAACCTTCCAGCTCAGCGAGTAAACCTACATCCAGAACCTCAACCTGAGCTACAAATCTTAAAACTTGTTAATTTTGTAAACCTCTACAAGGTCACCCCTCAGCCTTCAACACTCCAGGGAAAACAGCCCCAGCCTGTTCAGCCTCTCCCTACAGCTCAAACCCATCACCCTCGGCAACATTTTTGTAAATCTTTTCTGAACCCTTTCAAGTTTCACAACATCCTTCCTATATCGCTATAAAAGCAAAAGAATAACAAAGTAAAGAAATGTGTTCAACATTACCGTCCCTCTTGTGATGTGCTCCATGGGGCTGGTGGACTTGTCTGAGTCCGTTTCACCTCATTACCGCGGCTGTAATGGACGCTGCCACTCTTCGGCACCAATTCACCTCCACCGATGCCCTCCCCACTGAGTCATCACTAATGCACCGATGCTGCCGGGTACCGCACTGACCCCAATGCGACTCTGCCATTGCCAGGAGTCCACTTTGAACCCACCTCGCCAATGCAACCTCTGCCAATGTCACAGGGGGCACCTCTTCCCAAAGTAAGACCCTGTTTTGTTTGTAACTGAAAGAAATGTATCAGAAGTCCCAATAACAATTTTGTCTTGAATTAGTTCTGATTGTAATTCACCATGATTATTCATAACACTGACAACGGGTTCTCTAGAAAATTGGAGTCTTCTGTTACATCTTGGTGTAGCATAATAGTGCTTGATTAAAGTAAGTTGCTGGCAATGGTAATTGTTTATGGTGCCAGTCAGAAGGAAGATAGGATGAGCAGGGCACGACCAAGGTGGTATACATCACCAATAAAGGCAAGTTGCAGGGAAAACCTTGTACAGTTCATGAAATGAAAATTCCACAAAACTCACCAAAATTGCACTTAGCCAATTTCTGGTAATTTCAGTTTGCTGTATTTTTGGACTGTTTTCCCCTTCTTCTTGATGACTTTTGCACCTTTTATTTGGCTAGATTTATGCCTTTTCCTGCTCCTTCTCTAAGCTTTTTTTGTGCCATGTTACTAACAAAAAAGCCCTTGCACTGATCTTGTGTTTTAAAGCAATGATTTCAGTTGAACAATAAAATTTCGCTTTGCTCCTCGAGCAAACTTTTCCTCAATCTTTCCAAGTTTGTTAATCAATTTGAGCTGCTATCCCAATTTACTTAATGAGCATCCAGAGAGTCCCCCATCACAATCGATCGTTTGGAACCTGCTATATCCTTTGTTACATTAGAGCCAGTCTCGGTACCAGAAACTTGGCTGTCAGTGCCACATTCCCCTGAGAGTTCATCACCCCCTACGTTTTCCAAAGTAGCATACTTGTTTGAAATGGGGATAGCCACAGGAGACTCCTACACTATATGCCTATCCCTCCTACCTTTCCTGGAGTTAACCCATCTATCTGACTGTATCTTCAGTTTATCTCCCTCCCTATAACTGCCATCCATCACACCCCCTAGCTCCTGTAAATCCCTCATTGCCTCTCCAACCAATCCATGCGATCCAATAGGATTTGCAACCAAACACACTTCCTGCAGACATAACATGGAAACTCTTCCTAATCTCCCACTCCCATAGGAAGAGCACATCACTCTGCTAAATGCCATCTTTGCATCTTAACAATCTACAGACCCAGAAAATCGCACTGTCTTAGTGTTCTAAAACACTGCTCTAGATTAACTTAGTACCAACGACCCGCCGAAGCACAACCCACCCATACCCCTACATTTACCCCTACCTAACACTACGGGCAATTTTAGCATGGCCAATTCACCTGACCCACACATCTTTGGACTGTGGGAGGAAACCGGAGCACCCGGAGGAAACCCACGCAGACACGGGGAGAACGTGCAAACTCCACACAGTCAGTCGCCTGAGTCGGGAATTGAACCCGGGTCTCAGGCGCTGTGAGGCAGCAGTGCTAACCACTGTGCCAAATGGACTTGTTGGGCCGAAGGGCCTGTTTCCACACTGTAAGTCTAAGTCTAATCTAATCAATGTTTTATTTTCTTAAAGTTTAATCAAATGAGATATCTCAATAAAACATATAGTTAAAAAGGAGCCCACTTATTGTGGATTTACAAAAAAAAAGTCCCAGTAAGGTTGCACTTTAAAAAGCCACGTAGCTGCTGTAAGCGTCCCCACACAATTTTCCCCAAGGGTCAGCTGTGCATGTTGCTGTGTGGGGTATGGGCCATATGCTGGCAAATGGGACGAGATTAATTTAGGATATCTGGTCGGTATGGCTGAGTTGGACTGAGGGGTGTGCTGTACATCTCTATGATTCTACAGCTCTATGAGTGTCCCTTCTTCATGAAAATCCTTTTCTCAGCTTATTTTGATCAAATATAAAAGCGATCATCTGGTTAATATAGAATTTGGAGGCTTTTTTCAGCTTCTTTGCTTAGAGTGTTCCTTTTAGAGGCAAAATGCTTCACCCTTCCCCGAGACTGCTGTATGCTGGGTCTTTGAGTTGCATCTTTAGCCTTGCAGATTTGATGTGAGTTTGTTTGGTCTTCACCAGATTTTTCAACACTGTTTCTAATGGATGTGAGCTTTTATCGGCATGCTGAGTGCTACTACTCCTGCAGTTCTTTACTGCTGGGTACCGTTTGACAGGCTCCATGTCTTTTTAAGCTTCGAAATGTTGAATTTTACGCATGCAATTTCCTGACTGGAAATTCTCCTTAATTTTTCTCCTCGGATATCGGTGGGTTTTGTAAAGCTGAATATTTTTCAGACTAGCACTGCTTTAGTTAAAATTTACATTACAGTATCATCTTGCAAAGGACAGTAGGCCCCACCACTGCCAACGTCCTGTAACTGGAAAATTCTCATAGTTATTACCATCTTGTAGGGTGGGCATATTCATGGCTACCATTGCTTCCTACTGGCACTAGTCTAGACAATTCTCACTGTGTGGGAATATCATGACATCTTAGACAGAAGATGGCCCAATCTTAATTAAACAGTAAAATATTTCTTAGACATGAGGCTCAATTTAAGATTAGCTGCATATGTTATTCCTTTAACTATATGCTATTCTCATCAGTTACAGCACTGGCTAGCTCCCCGCAGGTACAGTTCTTTGTATCCTGATGTAAGTTAACTGTTTCAGGTTTTAATTGCCTTATGTACCAAATGCCGATATTAAATCTGCCTCCACAACTCTTTTGGAGGGTGTATTCCAGATCCTAACTCAGATTTTTCTCATGTCATGGAATCCCTACAGTTCTGCATGTAGGTTTGTTCGCTGAGCTGGAAGGCTCATTTCCTGACGTTTCGTCACCATGCGAGGTAACATCTTCAGTGGGCCTCCAGGCGAAGCACTGCTGATAATTCCTGCTTTCTATTTATATGCTCCACCCGGAGGTCCACTGAAGATGTTACTTCGTAGAACATAGAACATAGAAAAATACAGCGCAGTACAGGCCCTTCAGCCCTCGATATTGCGCCGATCCAAGCCCACCTAACCTACACTAGCCCACTATCCTCCATATGCCTATCCAATGCCCGTTTAAATGTCCATAAAGAGGGAGAGTCCACCACTGCTACTGGCAGGGCATTCCATGAACTCACGACTCACTGAGTAAAGAATCTACCCCTAACATTAGTCCTATACCTACCACCCCTTAATTTAAAGCTATGCCCCCTCGTAATAGCTGAGTCCATACGTGGAAAAAAGGTTCTCATGGTCAACCCTATCTAAACCCCTAATCATCTTGTATACCTCTATCAAGTCACTCCTAAACCTTTTCTCCAATGAAAACAGCCCCAAGTGCCTCAGCCTTTCCTCATACGATCTTCGATATGGTGACGAAATGTCTGGAAATGACCCTTCCAACTCAGCAAATAAACCTACATCCAGAACCTCAATCTGAGCTACAAATCTTCTCAAAACTCACTAATCTCTACAGTGTAGAGAGAGGCCATTTCACCTATCATGTCTGCACTGACCTCCAAAGAGGATCACGCACAGACACAGCATTATCCTCATAACTTTGCATTTACCACGGCTAACCCATCTGATCGGCACATCCCTCAGTCTATCCCATATCCCGGGACACTATGGACAATTTTGCATGGCCAATCCACTTACTCTGCACATCTCTGGACAGTGGGATGAAACCAGAGCACCCAGAGGAAATCCGCGCAGACGCGGGGAGAATATGCAAACCCCACACAGACAATCGGTGAGGCTGGAATCGAACGGGGGTCCCTGGTGCTGGGGGGCAGCAGTGCTAACCACTGAGCCTTGTCACTTTTACTTAAGAGCAAAGAAAGAAAGAGCAAAACAGCTCAGGAACAGGCCCTTCAGCCCTCCAAGCCTGTACTGACATATTTCACCCTTCCATACTCAAACTGTCTTCACTTCCAGGATCCCTCTATTCCTCTCCTATTCATGTATTCATGCAGGTGCTTCTTGAATGCTGGTATTGTATCTGCTTCCACCACCTCCTCTGGCAGCTCCCTCCAGGCACTCACCACCCTTTGTGTGAAAAACCTGCCTCACACATCCCTTTTAAACTTTCCCCTTCGCATCTTGAACCCCCATTCACCGATTGTACTCTTTGTTACCTTCTCTCCAGCCCCAGCCCCCTCCCATTTATCTCTCCACCCTGGAGGCTCCCTGCCTCTATTCCTGATGAAGAGCTTTTGCCCGAAACGTCGATTTTCCTGCTCCTCGGATGCTGCCTGACATGCTGTGCTTTTCCAGCACCGCTCTGATCTAAACTCTGGTTTCCAGCATCTGCAGTCCTCACGTTTACCCTGGTAACTGACCCGTCCACCCTGGGAAAAAGCCTCATTCTTCCCACTCTACCCATGCCATTCACAATCTCATGAACCTCTATCAAGTCACCCCTCAACCTCCTGCGTTCCAGTGAAAACAAACCCAGTCTATCCAACTTTTCTTCATCACTAAAATCCCCCATACCAGGTCACATCCTGGTAAAACCTTTCTGCACCCTCTCCAAAGCATCCACATCTTTCTGATATTGTGGTGACCAGAACTGTACACAATATTCCAAATGTGGCCTAATTAAAGTTCTTTTGATAATCACCTTAGAATCCCCTACTGTGTGGAAATAGGTTATTTGGCCGAACCCTCTGAAGATTGGCCTCCCCAGACCCGTTCCCCTACCCTATTACTCTATATTTACCTCTGACTAGTGCACCTAACCTACACACTCCTGAATGCTATGGGGCAATTTAGCATGGCCAATGCACCTATACCTGCTCATCTTTGGATTGTGGGAGGAAACCAGAGCACCCAGAGGAAACCCACGCAGAGGATAATGTGCAAACTCCACACAGACTGTTGCCTGAAGCAGGAATCAAACCTGGCGCTGTGAGGCAGCAGTGCTAACCACTGAGCTACCATGTCACCCAAAATGATTGGAGCCCTCTGGCTCGTCACCTATTCACCAATGAGAATGGACACTGTCAAAATCCCTCATCATTCTGAACATCTCTACCAAATCTCCTCTAAGCATTCTCTTCACTGAGAAAAACAACTCAAATTCACGAATTCATCCATGTGACTAAAGTCTCTCATCCTTGGAACCTAGACATCTTCCTTCTAGAAGTTCAAGGACAGCAAATACATGGGAACACCACTAGCTACAAGTTCCCCTCCAGGCCACTCATCATCTTGACTTGGACATGTATCGCCGTGTCATGAGTGTTACTGGGTCAAACTCTTGGGATTCCATTCCTTAGAGCATTGTGAGTGCATTTCAAGATGGCAGCTCACCACTACCTTCTCTAGGGCA
This sequence comes from Hemiscyllium ocellatum, assembly GCF_020745735.1. Classification (NCBI taxonomy): domain Eukaryota; kingdom Metazoa; phylum Chordata; class Chondrichthyes; order Orectolobiformes; family Hemiscylliidae; genus Hemiscyllium; species Hemiscyllium ocellatum. The sequence continues at coordinate 127,218,709 of NC_083405.1, forward strand.
ATTACAGATGAGTAATGGCTAGCGATGCCCTTGTCCTGCAAAAGCATTTTAAAAAAATGTTCTGAAATATTTTTTGGACAATCTCTAAAGCTGTTCTATCCTTCTAAACGGATGGAGCTCAGAATTGGGCACAACATTCTAGCCATGAACAGACCAGCAAGAAACAAGAGAAGGCCACTTGGCCTTTCAAGCCTGCTCTACCTTTCAATAAGATCGTGACTGATCTGATTTTAAGCTCAACTCCACGTTCTCAAATATCCCCTGATAATCTTTCATCTTCTTGATATTTAAAGATTCTGTTGTGGTTCTGTTCTCCGAGCTGGGAGTTTGTGTTGCAAATGTTTCGTCCCCTTTCTAGGTGACATCCTCAGTGCTTGGGAGCCTCCTGTGAAGCCCTTCGGTGCTGATTCCTCCAGCATTTATAGTGGTTTGAATCTGCTGCTTCTGGTTGTCAGTTGCTGTCCGCTGCAGTAGCCGGTAGAAAAGGGACGAAACGTTTGCAACAAAAACTCCCAACTCGGCGAACAGAACCACAACAACGAGCACCCGAGCTACAAATGTTCTCACAAACTTTGAATTTGAAGATTCTACTTTCACTGTCTTTTGAGGAAAGGAATCCCAAGCCCGGAGAGAAATATTCTTTTCCTTATCTGTGTCTTAAATGGGAGAAGTTTTATTTTCAAACTATTCTTATTTTTTAACTAGGTCCTCCCACAAGAGGAAACATCCTGTTCATAACCACCTGGTCAAGTCCCCTCAGGACCTTTAATGTTCCAATTAAGTCACCTCTGGCTCCTCTAAACTCCAGAGGATCCTTCTCAAAAGAAACAATTGCAACATTTAAATAGGCATCCGGATGGGTATATGAATAGCAAGGGTTTGAAAGAGTATGAGCCCAGTGGTGGTAAATGGGACTAGATTGGGTTGGGATATCTGGTTGGCATGGACGAGTTGGATCAAAGGGTCTGTTTCCATGCTGTACATCTCTTTGACTCTATAACCCATTCCCGATATTAATCCAAAAGACTTTCTCTGAACTGCATCCAATGTCTTGAAATTGTAGCAGCGTCTGAACAACGTTTCTCAGAGCTTTCTGGTCCTAGAAAGACCCATGTTGTGTGTCCAGATGTGAGTGCCACTTATTGGAAATAGGAAAGAAGGAAGTTTGTATCACATATAGGCAGGTTGGTTAAAAAGGCATTTGGTATGCTTGCCTTCATTGCTCAGTCTTTGAGTATTGGAGTTGGGGAGTCACGTTGAAGTTGCACAGGACATTGGTAAGGCCTCTTCTGGAATACTGTGTCCAGTTCTGGTTGCCCAGTTATAGGAAGTATATTATTAAACTGGAGAGGGTTCAGAAGAGATTTACCAGGATGTTGCTGGGTGTGGGAGGTTTGCGGTATAAAGAAAGATTGGATGGACTGGGACTTTTTTCACTGGAGCATGAGAGGTTGAGAGAGGTGACCTGATAGAAGTTTATAAAGTAATGCGAGGTATAGGTCAAGTTAATGGTCATTATCTTTTCCCTAAAATGGGGAGCTTCATGACAGAGGGGTACATTTTTAAGGTGAGAGGAGAGAGATTTAAAAAAGACCGAAGAGGCAATTTGTTTACACAAGGGGTGGCTCGCATGTAGAATGGGCTTCCTGAGGAAGTGGTGGATGCGGTACAACTACAATGCTGAAAAGACATTTGGACGGATACGTGAATAGGAAAGATTTGGAGGGATATGTGCCAGGAGCAGGCAGGTGGGACTAGCTTGGTTTGGGATTATGTTCGGCATGAACTGGTTGGACCAAAGGATCTATTTCCGTGCTATATGACCCTATGTTCCAAAGATGGATCCAGGAATGAGGAACTTCAAAAATGAGGATAGATCGAAGAAGATGGGAGTGTTCTCCCTGAAGAGAAGAAGGTTGAGAAGAGATTCGATAGAGCTTTTCAAAATCAAGAACGGACTGGACGGAGTAGATAGGGCGAAGGAACAAGAATGAGAGTGCATGAAGTTAAAGTTTTTATTATTTATTTGTGGGATATGAATAGTGCAGGCTGGCCTAGTATTTTATTGCCTGTCACCCATTGCCTTTGTGAAGGTGGTGATGAGCTGACACCTTGAACAGCTCAAGGCTGATCAATGCATGATCTGGATGTGTGCTGGAGGCAGGTTCAATTGAGACATTGAAGGGAATATTCCTGGAATCACAGAATCCTACGGCACAGAAGAGGGACTTCAGCCCATCGATTCTGTACTATCAAAAATATACTACACCCTCTGCTAATCCCACTTTCTCACACTAAGTCCATAGCCTTGAATATTATGACTGTTCAAGTGTTTATCCAAGTCCTTTTTACAGGATTACCCTCCCAGGCAGTGCATTCCAGACACAACTCTAACTATTAAAAAGGCATCCGATGGGCATGTGAATAGAAAGGGTTTAGAGGGATATGGGCCAAATGTTGGCAAATGGGACTGGATCAGTTTAGGAAACTTGGCCTGTGTGGAGGAGTTGGGCCAAAGGGCTTGTTTCTCTGCTGTCTGACTCTATGTCCCCCTTGCTGTTACAACCTGTGCCACAATGAATGAAGACAAGTGTCCCACATGCCTACTTACTCACCTGAGCTGCCACCTTCAGGGATTTGTAGACAAGCACCCCAAGATTCCTTTGTTCCTCTGAGCTTCCTGTTGTGTTTCTATTCATTGAGAACTCCCTTATCTTATTTCTCCTTCCAAAGTGCAACACCCCACATTTTTCAAGGTTAAGTTCCATCTGCCCACTTGACCATTCTGTCTATACTTTTCTGTGACCTAACACCTTCCCCCTCATCATCCGGCCAATATTTATGTCCCCTGCAAACTTACATCTCATCCACCCCATATTCCCATCCATATTGTTTGTGAATATCACAAGCCAAAAAGCACCCAGTGCTCATCCCTGCAGCACACCACTGCACACTGGGCTCCAGGCTACTGGACAATTATTTGGAAAGAAGCAGCATGCTGGAGGTTGGTGCTAGGTAGTAATGCTCACTTAATGAGCCAGAGCAGTCACGAAGGGCTGAATGGTCTCATTCTGTGATGTTTCTCTAGGTCAAAAGCAAGATAAATATCCTATAACAGGGAATCTAGCACGAAAGGAAAATTCCCTATAACTGGGAGCACATTATGAAGGAGAGCCTTGTAGAATCTTAACCTTGGACTCATCTGGCGTACAACGAAGCTGTTCTGCCTGAGCAACATGGTGGCTTAGTGGCCAGCTCTGCTGCCTCACAGCACCAGGGACCCGGGTTTGATTCCAGTCTTGGGTGACTGCCTGTGTGGAGTTTGCACATCCTCCCTGTTCCTATGTTGGTTTGCTTCGGTTTCCTCCCACAATCCAAAGACGTGCAGGTTGGGGTGAATTGGCCCTGCTAAATTGTCCATAGTGTTCAGGGATGTGTAGGTTGGGTGCATTAGGCAGGGGTAAATGTAAGGGCGTGGGTCAAGGTGGGCTACTCTTCGTAGGGTCAGTGTGTACTTGTCAGGCCGCAGGGCCTGTTTCCACACTGTAGGGATTCTGTTATGCTTGTACAAGCTCTTAAAAACAGCTATCTAATTAGCCTCATTCCCTTACTTTCTCCCTGTAGCCCTGCAAACATTTCCCATTTAAAGTATTGACTCAATTCCCTTCTGAAATTACTGTTGAATCAGTTTTCCACGCTGCCTTAGGGCATTGCGTTTGAAAATATAACACCTCGGTTCTTAAGATAAATTCCTTTCACCTTGAATTTGTTTCTTTTGCTGATGCCCTTGCACCTCTGTCCTCTGGTGACTGATCCTTCTATTACTGAACTCAGTTTCTGTTCAGTTAAGCTGTCAAAAGCCATCATGTTTTTTTAAAAGTCTCTGTTAAGTCTCCCTTTGGCCTTCCTTGCTGTAAATGATGGACCAATAGTTCGACAATGGGGTGCAGTGAGAGTCCCATGTCCTGCCTGGGCTCATCCTGAAGACAGGGACAGGGGAGCCTCAGTGTGGCAGGGATATTTCCATGGTCCCAGCGTTTCACAGATTGTTGGCCGATAGTCGGTTGGGAAGGAGTTAGTGAGAGTGTGCAGCTGCTGTTTATTGATGTCTCCTAATAACAGCTGCCCGCTGGCTCACTAACAATCCCTGGTTCACTACCTGAAGAGGCGCATGACCCAATCTCTAGCCAAGACAGAGCTGTTAGAGGTTGTGGGTCTGGAAGGTGCTGTTGAAAGGAGGTTTGCTCCGTATGTCTTGTACATGGTACACAATGCTGCACCAGTGGTAGAGGGAGTGATAGCTAAGCTGTTGGACAGTCTGATAATTCAAGTGGCTGCTTTCTGTCAAATAGATATCACGCTATGTGTTGTAGAAACAAGTGCAGGATTATGGAGAAAAGACAGGAGGTTAGCACTAAGCTAAAGTGTCCTGATAGACTTGATGAGCCAAATGCACCATAACAATTCTATAACCTATCGATATTATTGCACACCTATCAATCTGTCCATCAAGTTAACCATTTATCTGTCAATCCATCTGCTTGTCTATTTATTTAACTACAACTTTATTATTTTGAAAATCTATTTAACAATTTATTTAGTTGTATATGTAGCTGGTTGACTAATTGTATCGATACTTGCCTTTCTAACTCTGTGTGCGAATGTACTTACAAGACCTTGATCAAGATTAGCGTCTTTGTTCTGCAATCCCTCAAGTTGATTCGAGCCAACAGAAAGTAAGCTCCATAGCATTGACATTTAAATAAGCTACCCTCCATCTGACGTTAACGGGAAGACATTCACATTTCTGAACTATAATCAGCCAGGGCTTAAAAATGTGTTGCTGGAAAAGCACAGCAGGTCAGACGGCATCAAAGGAGCAGGAGAACCGACGTTTCGGGCATGAGCCCTTCTTCAGGAATGAGGAGAGTGTGCCAAGCAGGCGAAGATAAAAGGTAGGGAGAAGGGACTTGGGGGAGGGGCGATGGAGATGCGATAGGTGGAAGGAAGTTAAGGTGAGGGTGATAGGCCGGAGAGGGAGTGGGGGCGGAGAGGTTGGGAAGAAGATTGCAGGTCAAGAAGGCAGTGCTGAGTCCGAGGGTTGGGACTGAGAAAAGGTGGGAGGAGTGGAAATGAGAAAGCTGGAGAAATCTGCATTCATCCTGTGTGGTTGGAGGGTTCCTAGGTGGAAGATGAGGCGCTCTTCCTCCAGGCGTCATGTTGCCATGGTCTGGCGATGGAGGAGGCCAAGGACCTTCATGTCCTTGGTGGAGTGGGAGGGGGAGTTAAAGTGTTCAGCCACGGGGCGGTTGGGTTGGTTGATGCGGGTGTCCCAGTGGTGTTCTCTGAAACGTTCCGCAAGTAGGCGGCCTGTCTCCCCAACGTATAGGAGGCCACATCAGGTGCAGCGGATGCAGTAAATGATGTGTGTAGAAGTGCAGGTGAATTTGTGGCAGATATGGAAGGATCCCTTGGGGCCTTGGAGGGAAGTACGGGGGGGGAGGTGTGGGCGCAAGATTTGCATTTCTTGCGGTTGCAGGGGAAGGTGCCGGGAGTGGAGGTTGGGTTGGTGGGGGGTGTGGATCTGACGAGGGAGTCGCGGAGGGAGTGGTCTTTCCAGAACGCTGATAGGGGAGGGGAGGGAAATATATCCCTGGTGGTGGGGTCTGTTTGGAGGTGGCGGAAATGACAAAGGATGATACAATGTATCTGGAGGTTGGTGGGGTGGTAGGTGAGGACCAGTGGGGTTCTGTCCTGGTGGCGATTGGAGGGGCGGGGCTCAAGGGCGGAGGAGCGGGAAGTGGAGGAGATGCGGTGGAGAGCATTGTCAACCATGTCTGAGGGGAAATTGCGGTCTTTGAAGAAGGAGGCCATCTGGGCTGTGCGGTGTTGGAATTGGTCCTCCTGGGAGCAGATGCGGTGAAGGCCAAGGAATTGGGAATATGGGATGGAGTTTTTACAGGGGGCAGGGTGGGAGGAGGTGTGGTCTAGGTAGCTGTGGGAGTCAGTCGGTTTATAGTAAACGTCCATGTTGAGTCGATCGTCCAAGATAGAAATGGAGAGGTCTAGGAAGGGGAGGGAGGAGTCTGAGACGGTCCAGGTGAATTTGAGGTCGGGGTGGAAGGTGATAGTAAAGTGGATGAACTGTTCTTTTAGGAAGGGGAAGGAGGAGTCTGAGACAGTCCAGAACAGTTCATCCACTTTACTAACACCTTCCACCCCGACCTCAAATTTACCTGGACCGTCTCAGACTCCTCCCTCCCCTTCCTAGAAGAACACGGCCAATTGTGGAAGGTGGATTGACCATGCTAAATTGCCCATAGTGTCCAGGGCTATACTGGCTAAGTGAATTAGGAATGGAAAGCACAGGGTTATGGGAATAGGGTGGGGGTGCTGCGTCTCGATGGGATGACCTCGGAGGGTCAGTGTGGACTCAATGGGCTGAATGGCCTCTTTCCACATTGTAATAATTTTATATAAGATCTGGACGATGTTTTTAAAGGAGCCTTAGTGATTTATGTAGTGCATCTTGTACTTTTACATGGATTCCAAACAAGGCAGTCACTGTACCGTTAAGACAGGTAGGTGACATCACAACAATATAAGGTCCTTGCCTCACCTTCACAGCTCAATGCGATGGAGTCAATCATTCAGCCACGTGTTGTGTTACAGTCATCTAATATAGCTGTAATACCAGTGAGCACAGAACCCAGACTTTGTGTCAGTCTGAGATTGAAAGCAGTATTAGTGTTGTTAATAAAGTTCAGGGCATCTATCTCAACAAGAGCCCATGGTTTATGTTGCATGAGCTAACTTACACAAAGCACTCAGAGCATATCACACAGGCAGTGGAGTTTAACCCTAGAAACCACATCAATGCATTTTACAGATGGCACTCTGGAGAAAGATTAAAGCGACATTAAATAAAATTGTGATGTATTATTCATTTTCTTTGAACACTAGTCCTAAAAGTGTTGGAGGAAGAGCCAGGGGGTATGCAGGCTCAAGGCTGAGAGCGAGAGATTTTTAAGCAGGAAGGGGATCAAAGGTTATGGAGAAAAGGCGGGAAAGTAAAGTTGAGAATTATGATCTCATTGGATGGCAGTATACGCAAAGCTGTGCACCTTCTTCAGCTTGTTTGGGGAATACATATTGCTCACACACTATCTACTTCATTGTTACTGAGGTTGGGGAGGTACTGGGAGAGCCACATGTCACTGGGCTTGTAATCCAGTGACGTGGGTTCTGATCCAATAGCAGCATGTGGAAGTTGATGGCTCAGTGGTTAGCACTGCCTCACAACGCCAGGGACCCGAGTTCGATTCCACCCTCAGGTAACTGTCTGTGTGGATTTCCTTCAAGTGCCCTGGCTTCCTCCCATAGACCAAACTTGTGCAGGTTAGATGGATTGGCCATGCTAAATTGCCCTGTAGTGTCCAGGAATGACTAGGTTAGGTGGATTAGCCATGGGAAATGCAGAGTAGTACAGGTGGGAGGTGGGTTGGTTGTGGGTGGGATACTCTTCAGAAGGTTGGTGTCGACTGGATGGGCCAACTGGCCTGCTTCTACACGAGAGGGATTCCATGATGATGATCTGGAATGGAATGCTAGTCTTGGTGCTGTTGAGCTGAGTTCCTATGATTTTTGTTTTCCATCCTTAATATCGGTTCCTTAGAGTCATAGGGTCCTACAGCATGGAGACAGGCCCTTTGGCCTAACGTTCCATGCCGTCCAAAATGTTCGCCCATGCTAACCCCATTTCCCTATACTTGGCCCATGTCCTTCCAATCCTTTCCTATCCATATATTTGTCCAAATGCCTTTTAAATATTGTTAATATACCCGCCTCAACCACTTCCGCTGGCAGCTCATTCCATATGTGTACCACCGTTAAGACAGGTAGGTGACACCACAACAATATAAGGTCCTTGCCTCACCTTCACAGCGATGGAGTCAATCATTCTGTGTAAAAAAGTTGCCCCTCAGGTTCCCTTTTATTCTTTTCCCTCTAACTTTAAACTGATGGCCTCTAGTCCTTGATTCGCAGCCCTGGGAAAAAGACTGAGTGCATTTACCCTATCCATGCCTCTCATGATCTTAGACACTTCTGTAAGGTCCCCCCTCAGTCTCCTATGAAAGAAGAAGGTCCTGGCTTGTCCAACGTCTCCCTATAACTCACACCATTGAGACAAGGCAACATCCTTGTAAATTTATTCTGCACTCTTTCCAGTTTAAAAACATCCTTCCTATAACAAAGTGACCAAAACTGAACACAATACTCCACATGTGTCCTCACCAAAGTCCTGTACAACTGCAACATAACCTCCCAACTTCTATACTCAATGCCCTGACGGATGAAGGCCGGTGTGCCAAAGGCCGTCTTCATTGCCCTGTCTACCTGTGACTCTGTTTTCAGGGAACCATGCACCCGAACTCCAAGGTCCCTCAGTTCCACTACACTCCTTAAGGCCCTACTATTCACCATGAAACTCTTACCTTAACTTGACTTTTCAAAATGCAAGACCTCACACTTATCGATATTAAACTCCATTTGCCATTTCTTGGCCCAGTTCCCCAGCTGATCAAGGTCCTACTGCAACTTCTGATAATCTTCTTCACTGTCTATGATACCTCTTATTTTAGTGTCATCCGCAAACTTACTAATCATGCCTTGTACATTCTCATCCAAATCATTGATATCGATAACAAACAGCAATGGGCCCAGCACCGACCCCTGAGGCATTCCACTAGTCACAGGCCTCCAGTCTGACAAGCATCCTTCCACTATTACCCTCTGCGTCTTGGCTGTCTTTCCATCTGTTTGTAAAGGGTGGGGGGTCAGTTGGGGATTTAAAAGAAGTATAAATTAGCAATTAGTATTTCCTAATCATCACTGGATAAAGATCTTTAGCTTGTAACAAAGTTGTTTTCTACCAAGGACCAGAAACCAAGTGAATGTTTCCTTTTCACCTGAGTTCATTTATCAGGTAAACCTGGATAATTTGACTAAACCTTCTCGTATTTTTGTAGGATTTTAGAATTAGGTGTTATTGTCACATGCACTCAAGAACAGAAATACAGCAGTACAGTGAAAAATATACAGAGAAGGCAGGGTTTGATTTCTAATGTTACCCCAGTAAGTCATGCCAAAGTAGAGAGGGTATCTCACCTTCTGATAAATATGACTCAGTAGCTGATGGACTTAATGAGGTTTCTTCAGTTGTGCAAATAAGAAAAATAATTGGTAGCTTAAGACCAAACATAAGAAGTAGATCATTGTAACTGAACAGAAGATCAATAACATATTATGTTATACAAACTCTTAAACTCCACCAAGCATGACTTCCTTCTTATGATTGCTTTGTGTGGGATGTTGAGCATCAATAATGCTGTCTTGGTGTTAATGTGCCCATATGAATAGGGGGACTTCACCCGGTGTAAGAGGCACAACTCCTCTCTCATGGAAACAGCAATGGGCCCTGTATCAACCCCTGAGGCCCACCACTAGCCAGAGCTGCCTAGGAGCTGAGGTGATAGAATCTCTGCAGTGTGGGCAGGCCATCGGACCCATCAAGTCCATGCTGATCCTTCAAAGCGCATCCCACCCACACCCACACCTATCCCTCTAACCCCAATTTCCTATGGCTAATTCTCCTAACCTGCACAGCTTTGGACTGTGGGAGGAAACCAAAACACTTGGAGGAAATTCAAGTGGAGAATGTGCAAACTTCACACAGACAGCTGCCCAATATTGGGATTGAATCTAGCAGAAATCTCTTGAGAACTCATTAGTCTTTACCTGGATGTAAAACCCACCCAAAATAAGCATCGATCAACATAAACTGCTGCTCTCCAGTTGAAACCACTGACCAGCCGCAGGATTGCCAAGACAATATTGTTTTAACCATGTGTACAATTCCCCACCAATCCCCCGCCAAGTATCTATTCTTTATCTCATTCTTCCATGGGATGTGGGTGTCATTGACAGAGCTGTGATTTTTTGCCCATTCCTAATTGCCCTCAGTGAGTTGCCTTCTTGAACCACCGCAGGGCATTCTGGGATTGGTATCCCACAATGCTGTTAGGAAAGGATTATGTCCCAGTGACACCAAAGGCAATATATTTCCAACTCAGGATGGTGTCAGGAGGGGAATTCTCAGGTGGTGGTGTTCCTTTGCATCTGTTGATCTTGTCCTATTGAGTGTTAGAGATCAATGGTTTGGAAGGAGGAACATGAGTGAGTTATGGTGGGGTATCTTGTTGACAATGCACACTGCTCCCCTGTGTGTCAGCGGTGTAGGGAGTGAAAGTTGATGGATGGGGGGATAGTGCAGTGCACTGATTTCTTTTGGATGATATTGAGCTTTCAGTGTGACATTCCAGTCACTGAGGAAGATGGACACTGTTCCAGAATATTCCTGACTTGTGCCTTGTAAATGGCAATTGGGGTTTTGGGAATCAGAAAGTGAGTTACTCACCTAAGAATCTCCAGCCTCTAACCTACTCTTCTCACTGCAGTATTTGAATGGCTCATCCAGTTCAATGTTGATAGTGGGGGATTCAGCGATGATAATTCTATTGACAGGTGGAGTTTAGATAAATGATGAGTGCTGCATTTTGGGAAAGCTAATCTTAGTGGCACTTCTACACTTAATGATGAAGTCCTAGGGGATGTTGCTGAACAAAGAGACCTTGGAGTGCAGATTCATAGCTCCTTGAAAGTGGAGTTGCAGGTAGATAGGATCGTGAAGAAGGCGTTTGGTATGCTTTCCTTTATTGGTCAGAATATGAGTACGAGGTCATGTTGTGTCTGTGCAGGACATTGCTTTCCCTGGAGCATCGGAGGCTGAGGGGGTGACCTTATAGAGCTTTATAATATCATGATGGGCATGGATAGGCTAAATCGACAAAGTCTCTTCTCTGGGATGGAGGAGTTCAGAACTCAAGGGCATAGGCTTAGGGTGAGAGGGGAAAGATATAAAAGAGACCTAAGGGGTAACATTTTCATCAGTGGGTGGTACGTGTTTGGAATGAGCTGCCAGAGGAAGTGGTGGAGCCTGGGACAATTGCAACATTTAAAAGGCATCTGGTTGGGTATATGAATTAGGAAGGGTTTGGAGGGAGATGGGCCAAGTGCTGGCAAATGGGACTAGATTAGGTTGGGATATCTGGTTGGCATGGACGAATTGGACCGAAGGGTCTGTTTCCGTGCTGTACATCTCTATGACTGTCAAGAGATGATGGTTATAGAGTTTCTTTGTTTGGAGATGGGCATTACCTGGCATTTGTGTGGTGCAAATGATACTTACCATTTATCAACTCAATGCTGAATGCTAGCCAGGCCTCTTTGTCCATGTCCATGGACTGTTTCAGTATCTGAGGAGTCATGAACGTTTGAAATTAAAAAAATGGATGAAAGTATTGGTTGAAACCTGAGGGGAGGCAGGAAGTGACTTAAGATGCAATATTGTCTGCATGCTAGAAACTTTGAGGAACAGGTTGAAGTCTTGTCACAGCAGGAATCTGCTGACATAAATATCAGGAGTTAGCATTTGGACTGTACTTTCAATTTAGCAAAATATCGCATGATGCTTCATAGTAATATCACTAAATGCAATGTTTGTCACTGAGCAACAAAAAGGAGTCAGGACAGATGACCACAAACTTGGTCAGAGGAGTAAGTTATAAGGTATTCTTCGAGGAAGGAGAACTTGGTTGGCATGGACAAGTTGAACTGAAGGGTCAGTTTCTGTACTGCACATCTCTTTGACTCAAAGAACATTGCTGAATATTGTACAGTCATTGGCAAACATCCCCAATCCTGACTTTATAATGGTCGGAAGGTCATTGATGAGGTAGCTGAAGACGGTTGGGCCTCAGACACTATCCTAAGGAACTCCTGCAGGGATGTTCTGGAGCTGAGATCATAAAATCCCTGCAATGTGGACAGGCCATCTGGCCCATCTAATTCCATTTTCTGGATTACAGTAGTGCTGGTAAAGCAGTTCAGGCAGCATCCGAGGAGCAGGAATAGACCTCTATTCCTGATGAAGGGTCTTTGCCCGAAATGTCGATTTTCCTCTCTTCGGATGCTGCCTGACCTGCTGTGCTTTTCCAGCACCACTCTAATCCAGAATCTGGTTTCCAGCATCTGCAGTCATTGTTTTTACCATCTAATTCCATGCTGACCCTCCAAAGAGCATCCCACCCAGAACCACACCAAGCCCTCTAACCCCAATTTTCCATGGCTTATTCACCTGATCTGCACAGCTTTGGACTGTGGGTGAAAACTGGAGCACCCGGAGGAAACCCACACAGACACGGGGAGAATGTGCAAACTCCACACAGACAGTTGCTCAAGGATGGGATCGAACCCAGAACTGTGATGCTATGAGGCAGCAGTGCTAACCACTGGGCCGCTGTGCTGGCCTACTACCTGACCTCCTACAACCACAACCACCTTCCTTTGTGCCAGGTATGGCTCCAACCAGCAGAGAGTTTACCCCGTGATTTCCCCCGGGTTCAGTTTTGCCTTCACAAGCATAAACTAACATTCACTAACCAAGATAGTAAAGCTTCTCGCCTGAGCACTTTCTCAAAACTCAGAAAAAGCTAAATATTCATGACCATTTGAGGAATTTATTCAGATGCACAGAAATAATGTATGTTCATGTTTTTTTTGCTTATTTACTAATCTGACATGGTATCTGCTGGAGTTCACTACACATTGGAACTGATTGGACAGGATTAGCACAAACAATGACACCATTCCTGACTGTTCTGAACTGAGTCATACCAGACTTGAAACTTTAACCCTGTTTTTCTCTCTCTCTCCCCAGACACAGCCATGCCTGCTGAGTTTCTCTAGCCTTCTCAGTGCTCCAGTATTTGTTTCAGATTTCCAGCATCTGCAGTATTTTGCTTTTAATCACCTAGTGGCAGGTATATCTTGTAGAACATTCCCCACCTCCGTTCTCATCTTGTTGATGTGACAAAAGTTAAAATTTGAAACCCTCACGTACGCGCGTTTTAATCAAATGTTATGTTTCCAATGTTGGGTGTGTCCAAAACCAGGAGTTGGAATATTGCGTGCAGTTCTGGTCTCCTTCCTATCCGAAAGATGTTGTGAAACTTGAAAGGGTTTAGAAAAGATTTACAAGGATGTTGCCAGGGTTGGAGGATTTGAGCTACAGGGAGAGGCTGAACAGGCTGGGGCTGTTTTCCTTGGAGCGTCGGAGGCTGAGGGGTGACCTTATAGAGGTTTACAAAATTATGACGGGCATGGATAGGGTAAATAGACAAAATCTTTTCCCTGGGGTTGGGGAGTCCAGAACTAGAGGGTTAAGGTGAGAGAGGAAAGATATAAAAGAGACCTAAGGGGCAACTTTTTCACGCAGAGGGTGGTGCATGTATGGAATGAGCTGCCAGAGGAAGTGGTAGAGGCTGGTACAATTGCAACATTTAAGAGGCATTTGAACCAGCAACACATTTTCAGCTCTGGGTTTATGAATAGGAAGGGTTTGGAGGGATATGGGCTGGGTGCTGGCAGGTGGGACTAGGTTGGGTTGCGATATCTGGTCGGCATGGATGGGTTGGACCGAAGAGTCTGTTTCCACGCTGTACATCTCTATGACTCTATAACTATCTGAGGACTTGGGGTGGATCATTTAGGACAGGGATGAGGAGACATTTCTTCACCCAATGAATGGTGAGCCAGTGGAGTTCATTACCACAGGAAGTAGTTGATGCCACAACATTGAATGTATTCAAGAGGCAGCTAGATATAGCACTTGGGGCGAATGGGATCAAACGTTATGGGGGGAAAACAGGATTAGGCCATTGAATTTGATGGTCAGCCATGGTCGTGGTGAGTGGCTGGGCAGGCTCGAAGGGCCGAATGGCCTTCTCCTGATCTTATCTTCTATGTCTCTCTGTGGCTGCTGAACCCGGACAGCCAGAATGAGCAAAACACATGAAGCCTTTGAAATAGGGCAGACAGGAAAAGTGCGAAGGAAAGAGAGAGCAGCCAATGAAAGTTGAAAACAAGAAGAGGTACGATAGACGTCTCTGAAAGAGCTGAAAACAGAACCCGGTGTTGTCCACTAAAGGAACAGCAGCATTTACAGAACACTGTCTGGATACCGCTTCCATGGCAACAGCAGCTGAGGAAAAGCAAGAGTTTTGTAGACGAGTAATGTGAGGGAATATGGGTAAATGTGAAGTAGGAGGCAGTGAGGAAGCTGACAGGGCAGCATGTAAAAGTGAATGAGATTGTGCACAGGATTCTGGTGAGCTACTAAAGGAGTTATTTTTAATAAAAGTAGCATAGCTCTTGGTGAGATGTAATGGGAAAAATAAAATGCTGTTTTTATTCTTGCAGGGCCAGCATTTGTTGCCCATCCCTCATTACTCTTGAACTGAGTGGCCAACTGAACCATGGGTGGCATGGTGGTTAGCACTACTGCCTCACAGCAACAGTATCCCAGGTTCAATTCCAGCCTTGAGTAACTGTCCATGTGAAGTTTGCACATTCTCCCCGTGTCTGCATGGATTTTGTCCCAGTGCTCCGGTTTCCTCCCACAATCCAAAGATGTGCAGGTCAGGTGAATTGGCCATGCTAAATTGCACATAGTGTTTGGTTGCATTAGTTAGAAGGAACTGGGTCTGGGTGGTTTTCTCTTCGGAGGGTCGGTGTGGACTGGTTGGGCCAAAGGGCTAGTTTCCACACTGTAGGGAATCTACTCTAACCTCATCCCAGGGGGCAGTTGAGAGTCAACCACATTGCTGAAGGCCTGGAATCACATGTAGGCCAGACAAGGTAGGGATGGCAGATTCCTTCGCTAAAGGACGTTAGTGAGCCAGATGGACTTTTAATGACGGTGGTCACGTGGTCCCCATTAAACCAGCTCATTCAATTCCAAATCTTTTTGAATTCGACTTTCACCATCTGCCTCATGGTGGGATTTGAACCCAGGTCCCCCAGAGGTTTTACATTTCCAGTCCAGAGATATCATTAATAAAGCATCACTGACAACAAATGATTTGACTGGAGGATTTTGTTTGATGGAAGTTGGGTCTGAGTCTAACCGTTCAGAACTGCTGGAGGTGAACTGAGGAAGTGAATTGGAATGGGATCATCAGATCCCATTCTCTTGTTTTTAGTTTGTCTGTATTAGAACTGCAGTGTAAGGCTAAAGTCTGCTTTATTTGAAGCCTGGTAGTTTGACCAATCAATTTGAAGCCCGACACCCCTTCAAAATAAGAAAATGTTAGGGGCTAGCCTCTTTCTTTGACATGTTTTGAGGGGATTTGGTCTGATCCATAACACTATCATTCAGTCAGTTTCATATCCATCTTGCTACAATTCCTTTAACTCACTGTGTTCCATGATATCTGGTCAGGTTGGACGAGTTGGACCAAAGGGTCTGTATCCAAGGTTGTACATCTCTATGACTCTATAACTTTGCTCACAGAGTGTTGTGCAGCACTTTATCATATAATCTGTAACACCACATGCCTTTGGGAAATCCTTTTACACGTTAGCAGTATTGTCCCATTAACACTCCCTGTTATGTATTCGAAACATTACACCAAAGCGATTAGGATTAAACCCTCACGGAGTCTATGTTGACTTTCCTAAATTAATCTGCATTCACCCACGTGACAATGAATTTTCCTGAATGATTGTCTACCAAAGCTTACCATGATCAAATTTAAACGAGTTGCCGTGTAGTTACTGGGATTTTCTTAACATGAGCTGAAAATGTGTTGCTGGAAAAGCGCAGCAGGTCAGGCAGCATCCAAGGAGAAGGAGAATCGATGTTTCAGGCATGAGCCCTTCTTCAGGAATTCTTTAGCCCTTCCTCAAGCCCGAAACGTCGATTCTCCTGCTCCTTGGATGCTGCCTGACCTGCTGCGCTTTTCCAGCAACACATTTTCAGCTCTGATCTCCAGCATCTGCAGTCCTCACTTTCTCCTATTTTCTTAACATGCCTTGTTCAGTGAAGGACAGAACATTTGCAGTTCTCCAGTCCTCTGGCACCATCCCTGACTCTACGGAATGAACCAGAGGCAAATAATAAAACAGATTGTAAGAGCATTTCCAAATGTATAAAATGGAAGACCTTAGTGAAAATTAATGTGTGCCACTTAAAGGCAGGGATTGGAGAAGCTTTAAATGGAGGAATAAGAAAGTGACTGAGACAAAGCTGTGTTACCACTGAGCATTTTGTACAATCCCTACAGTGTTGAAACAGACTATTCAGCCCAACAAGTCCACACTGACTCTCTGAGGAGCATCCTTCCTAGGCTCACCCCCCACCCCCAACCTATCCCTGCATTTCCCATGCATGGTCCATCTACCCTGCACACTATGGGGCAATTTAGCACGACCAATCCACCCTAACCTGCACATCTTTGGACTGTGGGAGGAAACCAGAGCAACCAGAGGAAACCCACACAGACACGGGGAGAATGTGCAAACTCCACACAGACAGTCACTCAAGGCTGGGATGGAACCAAAGACTCTGGTGCTCAGAGGCAGCGGTACTAACCACTGAGCCACCATGTCAGAGGGTCTAGGGCACCAAGGTTTGAATTAGATTTTCAACTACAGAGAGACCCAGATAGAGTGGACATGGAGAAGATATTTCCACGTGTAGGAGAGACAATTAGG
Organism: Hemiscyllium ocellatum; assembly: GCF_020745735.1. NCBI lineage: Eukaryota > Metazoa > Chordata > Chondrichthyes > Orectolobiformes > Hemiscylliidae > Hemiscyllium > Hemiscyllium ocellatum. The sequence continues at coordinate 127,235,383 of NC_083405.1, forward strand.
GAGGCACTGTGGCTCAGTGGTTAGTACTGCTTCCTCAGAGCTCCAGAGACCTGGGTTTGATTTCAGCTTTGGGTCACTGACTGTGTGGAATTTGCATATTCACCACGTGTCTGCGTGGGTTTGCTCCGGGTGCTCCAGGTTCCTCCCACAGTCCAAACGTGCTCAGGTTAGGTCGATTGGCCATGCTAAATAGACCATAGTGTACAGACTAAGTAGTGTGGAGGAATATTGGGGGTTGGTCTGGGTAGGATGCTCTTCGGAGGGTCAGTGTGGACTCAATGGGCTGAATGGCCTACTTCCACACTGTAGGCATTCTATGAAATCAAGAGAAAGTGAGGGCTGGAGATCAGAGACGAGAGTGTGGTGCTGGAAAAGCACAGTAGGTCAGGAAGCATCCGAGGAGCTGGAGAATCGACGTTTCGGGCAGAAGCTTTTCATCAGAATGAGGCTCTTGACCCAACCCCATGGTTGCCCGAAACATTGATTCTCCTGCTCCTTGGATGCTGCCTGACCTGCTGCGCTTTTCCAGCAACACACTTTCAGTTCCATGAAACCAGCCATTTGTGCAATCGCTGTTGGGATGATGAATACTTCCATGACTAGGACCTGAGGGCACAGCCTCAGAGTGAAGGCACGACCCTTTAGAAATGCCATGAGGAGGAATTTCTGCCGCCAGAGGGTGGTTAATTGCGTTGCTGTGGAGGTCAATTCATTGAGTGTACTTAAAACAGAGGTAGATGGGTAAAGTGATCAAAGGTTGCAGAGAAATTGGGGTTGAGAAACATATCATCGATTGGCAAAGTGGACTCAATGGGCCAAATAGCCTTATTCTGCTCCCGTATCTGATGGTCAAACATGGCCCCTCCAAAATCTCCCACTGAGAAAGTTCTCCTAGTGGAACAGTAATTTGCAGTCGATGGGTTTTTAGTGTGGTAACATATTCTGAATAGATCTACAGGAACGTTGCGAAGCATGGGGTCCCGGAGTATTGAACGGAGATCGGAATTTAGGTTTGGTAGGTTTTAAAGGGCAGCTTAGAGGAAGAGGAAAGGATGGAGAGTGGCAGAAGTTTCAAGGCAGTGGGAGGGAGAGTTCCAGATTCCAGGAAACTGGAGGCACAGTAACCAACAATGGATTCAGAGCAGAGTGTGGGGAAGAGCCCTGAACTGGAGAAGGGTCGGTATCTCAGCTGGTGGAGTCGAGGCAAGTGATTGATGACCAGCAGGTTTTACTGAACACAAGTGTGTGCAAGGATAGTAAGAGAGATCATCTCTGGTACTGTACTGACTGGATGCTATTGTCTCCATGCTGCAGCTTGTTGCTCACTTGCTCAGAGGCTATTCTAGGACTTAAGGACAAAGTTGAGTCTTCACTCAGCAGGAGGAGAATACTAGGACGCAGCCAGGGAAACGACTTGAAATCGAGAATGGCAATGTTTAAAATCAGGCCTTTGCAAGACCAGGCCAGCGGGTGTAAAGGCGGAGCAGGTAACAGTTTCAAGGGCTGTCTTGTTCTGTGGGGCCGAACTGTGACTATGACTGCACGGCCTGACTCATCCTCACAGCAGGCTGGCATTTACCGAATGAAAAATGAAAAGCTGAAAACAATTCGGGATGAGGTGGAATTGAATCTCAACGCACCACTGGTTATGTCATGAAACAATCCATGGACCGCAAACGTGAAAATGTCACATCACACCAAACTCAAGATTGCTTGAGAAAGTTGCTAGGTCTTGCATGCCAGCTAAATATAACCTTACATTGAATGTTACTTCACACCATACTGACTTATATTGCAATCTGACATGAGGGACAAGGCAATTTCAATGATAATGTGAGGCCTCCACGTGAGCACTGAGAATTGATGTTTTATTTTAAATACGGAGCCATATAGTACAGGCAAGGCCCTTTAGCCCATCGCTTCTGCACCACCACATCTACATTAATCCCATTTACCAAATAGATGGACATCTTTTTCTGATTGTTATAATCAGACACAGAGCAGAGAAGACTGCTGGGCACATTGAAACAATAACTTTCAATGAGTTAAGTGGGTGTTTTCTTCAAGGCATTGCTGTCTGCCTTTCCACCTATCCACTCCACCCTCTCCTCCCTGACCTATCACCTTCATCCCCTCCCCCACTCACCCTTTGTACTCTATGCTACTTTCTCCCCACCCCCACCCTCCCCTAGCTTATCTCTCCGCGCTTCAGGCTCTCTGCCTTTATTCCTGATGAAGGGCTTTTGCCCGAAACGTCGATTTTGCTGCACTTTGGATGCTGCCTGAACTGCTGTGCTCTTCCAGCACCACTGATCCAGAATTGGGAATGTGCAATTCATAGGACAAATGGATCAGGCATAATTGCAGAGCAGCTTTAGGCTGAATTCACTCAGGGGGCATCAGCATTCCCTGCTAGCCAGCATTTATCTAGAGACAAAAAAACCTGCAGATGCTGTAGACAAGTAGGAGGCTGGAAGAACACAGCAAGCCAGGCAGGGTCAGGAGGTGGAGAAGCCAACGTTTCAGATATAACTCTTTTTTGGGATTCAGTCCTGAAGAAGGGTTGCATTCTAAACGTTGATTTCTCCAGCTCCTGATGCTGCCTGGCTTGCTGTGTTCTTCCAGCCTCCTGCCTGTCTGGCCAGCATTTATTGGTTGGCCCGAACTGCCTTTGAGCTGAGTGGCCACTCTGGGTCTGGAGTTACATGTGGGCCAGACCAGGTGAGGATGGCAATTTGCTTTCCCTGGAGAATAGGATATAAGTGAGCTAGATGGATCCTTCCAAAAATGGTCATCATCCAACTCTTAATCCCAGATGTCTTTTCTTTTCAAATTCAAATTCTGCCACAGTGGGATTCAAACCCAGACCCCCAGAACATTAGCTGAGCTCCTGGATGAACAATCTCACAATAACACCACTTGGCCATAAGACCATAAGATATAGGAGTGGAAGTAAGGCCATTCGGCCCATCGAGTCCACTCCACCATTCAATCATGGCTGATGGGCATTTCAACTTCACTTACCCGCATTCTCCCCGTAGCCCTTAATTCCTTGTGACATCAAGAATTTATCAAGCTCTGCCTTGAAGACATTTAGTGTCCCGGCCTCCACTGCACTCTGCGGCAATGAATTCCATAGGCCCACCACTCTCTGGCTGAAGAAATGTCTCCGTATTTCTGTTCTGAATTTACCCCCTCTAATTCTAAGGCTGTGTCCACGGGACCTGGTCTCCTCGCCTAATGGAAATAATTTCCTAGCGTCCACCCTTTCCAAATCACCTGCCTCACTGTTGCTCTGCCTTCACATATTTGCATTTATTGCAACCTTTGTTTTAGCTGGTACCTTGATAACAGGACTCTCGATAAACCAGCAAAACTGTGCACCTCAACGACCGGAGGTTTACTTTCGCGATCTCTGTGATGTGCGAGTAGCCAGCTGGGTGAGAAGGCTCTCTGCCAGCAAGTTTTATTTAAGACAAAGTCGCATTATTATTTAAGTGACTTATGCTGTAAAGTATAACAGTGATATATATACTTCTGCATTATGTTTCTATTAGGGTGCGTTTTTTAGATTAGATTCCCTACAGTATGGAAACAGCCCCTTTGGCCCAACAAGTCCATACCAACCTCTGAAGATGAAACCCACCCAGCCCCCATTCCCCCACCACCCTGAATTTACCCCTGACTAATGCAGCACCCGGAGGAAACCCAGGCAGACACAGGGAAACTCCACACAGACAGTCACCCGAGGCTGGAATCAAACCTGGGCCTCTGGTGCCCTCACCTTGACCTCCTTCCACCTATCACATCTCCATCGCCCCTCCCCCAAGTCCCTCCTCCCTACCTTTTATCTTAGACTGCCTGGCACCCTCTCCTCATTCCTGATGAAGGGCTTATGCCCGAAACGTCGAATTTCCTATTCCTTGGATGCTGCCTGACCTGCTGTGTTTTAACCAGCAACACATTTTCAACTGTGATCTCCAGCATCTGCAGACCTCATTTTTTACCCTCTGGTACTGTGAGGCAGCAGAGCGAACCACTGAGCCACCGTGCCACCCAACAAATGCTACCATTTTTCCCTATCAATCTGTTCAGTGATGTTATTACACACCCTCTGGAGCAGGTGGGACTTGAACCCAGGACTTTCAGTGTCGGGGGCAGGGACACTACCACTGTGCCACTAGAGGGGCCCCACATTGATGAAGCGGACTCACAATTATCTGGAGTATTTGGTCAACTTGCACACTCCTGGTCCTGTAGATATTGGATAATAAATTGTTTGCTGTATAGCAGAGCAAGTTCGAGGAGCAGAATGGTCTCCTCCCAATCTGTTTGCATGTTCCTGTTTGTGAGAAAGAGTTGCAAATTTCTGCTACTCTTTGCAATTGCAAATATTTCCCGACGTTGCTCCTTAAAGGTCAGGTTCTAATTTTTAGACTGTGACTCCTTGCCTTAGATCCCCCAGCTAGCAGAAGTGCCTTGTCTCCATGTACACACCACCTGCTCACCTTATACCGTCAACATTTCATCAAATCACCTCCCTTTAGCCGTCTAAATTTCAGAAACGCAATCCCAGTTTGTGTAACCTCTCCTCATAATGTAACCTTTGAATCCCGGTAACATTCTAAAAAATTCTACGCTGCACACCTGCCAAGCTCTCCATATTCTGGCGAGGGTGTGGTGCCCAGATCTGCTCGCACAACTCCAGGTGTCAAATAACTCAGGTGTGATTTCTACATCATGTCATTTTTATTTTTAAAATGTTCCTTTGACATTAATAAAAGCTGCAAAATGGGTGAATGCTAAAAAAAAGTCAATAGTTCTGCCCAGAATATTTCTACCACTGCAGCACAAATTCTGCTTCAAGACAATCTCACTGGCTGTGAAGCACTTTAGGGTGACCAGTGCTCATGAAAGGTGCTATATAAATGTACCTTTTCCTTTCCATTAAGATACAACTGAATGCTGTTTGGCATCCCCATGTTTATTTGTTTCGCCTTTATTTTTAAATGTGGATTCAAAACTGAATAATCTACATTGCAATTTACCCTATGTGGCCATTCAGCCCCTCGATTCTGTTCTGCCTGTCATTGGCTGATTCGACAGTGGCCGCCAATTTCACTTTCCAGTCTAGCTCCTCGATGACCAAGTCTTATATGATTAAAAGTAGGGCCTTGGGTAATGTTGTAGAACATAGACCTAGGGGTTCAGGTACATCATGAGGATGGCACGGTGGCTCAGTGGTTAGCCCTACTGCCTCACAGCGCTAGGGACATGGGTTCGATTCCAGCCTCGGTTGATTGCGTGAGTTTCCTGTGGATGCTCCGGTTTCCTCCCACTGTCCAAAGATGTGCAGGTCAGGGTGAATTGGCCACGCTAAATTGCCCATAGTGTTCAGGGATGTGTAGGTTAGGTATGTTAGTCAGGAGTAAATGTAGGGGAATGGGTGTGGGTGGGTTACTCTTCGGAGGATCGGTGTGGACTTGTTGGGCTGAAAGGCCTGTTTCCACACTGTAGGGAATCTAATATGTGGAATGAAATGGTGAATACAAGTTACATCATTTAAAAGATATTTTGTTAAAGGGCATGAATAAGAAGTGTTTGGAGGAATATCTGCACAGGCAGATGGGACTAGTTTAGTTTAGGATTATGGTCAGTATAGACTAGTTGGACTAAAGGGCTTATGCTAGAAACGTCAATTCTCCTGCTCCTCAGATGCTGCCTGGCCTGCTGTGCTTTTCCAGCGTCACACCCTTGATACTGGACTGAAGGGTCGGTTTTGGTGCTGTATGACTCTATTGGTGAAGGAGCAGAAAGCTTAGAGGACTGGCAAAGAATGCAGGAGAGTATAGATAGACTGGAGAGTTGGCCGGGGAAGTGGCAGATGGAGTTCAATCCAGGCAAATGTGAGGTAATGCATTTTGGGAAGTCTAATTTTGAGCAAACTATACTGTAAACGGAAGAGCCTTGGGAAAAGTTGCTGAGCAGCGAGATCTGGGAGTTCAGGTCCATTGTACCCTGAAGGTTGCTGCACAGGTGGATAGAGTGGTCAAGAAGGCATTTGGTATCCTTACCTTCATCGGACGAGGTATTGAGTATAACAGCTGGCAGGTCATGTTAAGATTGTATAAGACATTAGTTCGGCCGCATTTAGAATACTGTATACAGTTCTGGTCGCCACATTACCAAAAGGATGTGGACACTATGGAGAGGATGCAAAGAAGGTTTACAAGGATGTTGCTTGGGATGGAAGGTGCTAGCTATGAAGAGAGGGAGAGTAGGTTAGGATTGTTTTCATTAGAAAAAAGGAGATTGAGGGGGGACCTGACTGACGTTTACAAAATCATGAAGGGTATAGACAGGGGAGATAGAGATAAGCTTTTTCCCACAGTGAGGGATTCAATAACGAGAGGACACGCATTCAAGGTGAAAGGTGAAAAGTTTAAGGGGGATACAGGTGGCAAGTACTTCACACAGAGGGTGGTGGGTGCCTGGATCACCTGGCCAGCAGAGGTGGTAGAGGCAGGCAAGATAGATTCATTTAAGATGCGTCTGGACAGATGCATGAGTAAGTGGAGAGCTGCTTAGGAATTGGGCGACAGGTTTAGACAGCAGATTTAGATTGGCGCAGACTTGGAGGGCCGAAGGGCCTGTTCCTGGGCTGTAAATTTTCTTTGTTCTTTGACCCTTAACACTGTTGTCAATTAAACATTGGTCCGACTTGACCTTGAATGACCCAGCCTCCTCTGCTCTCTGGACAGACCAACAACAGTTTAAGAGAGGGTGAACATCCTCCTCATCTCCATTTTAACTGGGAGATTCTTTCTTTTAGAAGGTAAAAGCAATGACTGCAGATGCTGGAAACCAGATTCTGGATCAGTGGTGCTGGAAGAGTACAGCAGGTCAGGCAGCTTCCGAGCAGCAGTAAAATCGACGTTTCGGGCAAAAGCCCTTCATCAGGAATAAAGGCAGAGAGCCTGAAGGGTGGAGAGATAAGCTAGGGGAGGGTGGGGGTGGGGAGAAAGTAGCATAGAGTACAATGGGTGAGTGGGGGAGGGGATGAAGGTGATAGGTCAGGGGGGAGGGTGGAGTGGATAGGTGGAAAAGGAGCTGGGCAGGTAGGACAAGTCCAGACAAGTCATGGGGACAGTGCTGAGTTGGAAGTTTGGAACTAGGGTGAGGTAGGGGAAGGGGAAATGAGGTGTCTGGTGGTGAGGGAATGGTGGTGAAGGAGGCCCAGGACTTCCATGTCCCGGCAGAGTGGGAGGGGGAGTTGAAATGTTGGGCCACAGGGCAGTGTGGTTGATTGGTGCGGGTGTCCCGGAGATGTTCCCTAAAGCGCTCTGCTAGGAGGCGCCCAGTCTCCCCAATGTAGAGGAGACCGCATCGGGAGCAACAAATACAATAAATGATATTAATGGATGTGCAGGTAAAACTTTGATGGATGTGGAAGGCTCCTTTAGGGCGTTGGATGGAGGTGAGGGAGAAGGTGTGAGCGCAGGTTTTGCGGTGGCAAGGGAAAGTGCCAGGATGGGAGGGTGGGCTCTTTTAGAAACTGTGTCCACCATCTTTAGTTCTAGATTTTTCCATGAGGGGAAATATCTTCTCAACATCTGCTCTGAACAATGCCCCTCAGAATATGCTCCAAGTTCAGCAGCCCAAATTACACATCAATGTCTAATTATTAGTTAATGTCTAGTTTTAGTTAATGAGTCTTCCTTTCAGCCAAGACTCAAGAGATGAGCAATTTTCAAAAATAAAGTCCACCGATCCTATTCCACCATCAAATCTCTATCTAACCTGAAAATTGCAACTAGGTTGGAGTGTAGAACAAGTCCAATTTAAAGAATGTTGCGTGATTGATTCTATTTGCATATGACTGATAGCTCCATTTTGAGATTTGAAAGGTTCGATATTTAAAATGCAGATTGTCCTGGTAACTTGTACAAAGAGAAAAGAGAATGCTCTGTCAAAATCAAAGAACCTGTTTGATAATCTCAGAGGGGAAGCAATCAGTTAGGGATCTCTGAAAGACAGAGAGAGAGAGAGAGAGAGAGAGATTAAAAAATCAGCTTGAACCTCCAAGAAGCAATTTAGGTTAATTCAATACCTACAGTGACAAGAGTGATAGAGATCTACGGCATGGAAACAGACCCTTCGATCTAACTTGACCATACTGACCAGATATCCTAAATTAATGTACTCAGATTTGCCAGCATTTAGCTCATATTTCTCTCAACCCTTCCTACTCAGGTAATCATCCAGATGTCTTTTAAATGTTGCAATTGTACCAGCCTCCACCACTTCCTCTGGCAGCTCATTCCAAACATGCACCATCCTCTACATGAAAAAGCTACCCGTTAAATCTTCCCCCTCACATCTGAAACCTGTGCCCTCTAGTTTTATATTCCCCTACCCTGGGGAAAAGACCTTGTTTATTTACCCTATCCAAGGCCCTCATGATTTTATAAACCTCTATTAGGTCACCCTTCAGCCTCTGACTCTCCAGGGAGGAAAGTCCCAGCCTATTCAGCCTCTCCCTATAGCTCAATACCTCTAATCCCAGCAACTTCCTAGAATCATAGAATGCCTACAGAATGAAACAGGCCCTTTGGCCCAACAACTCCACACCAGATCTCCAAAGAGCAAACCCGATGAGACCCATTCCTCTACCCCTATTACTCCTGACTAATGTACCTAACCTACACATCCCTGAGCACTACAACAATTTAGCATGGCCAATTCACCTAACTTGCACATATTTAGATTGTGGGGAAAGCCAGAGCACCCGGAGGAAACCCACACAGACACGGGGAGAATGTGCAAACTCCACACAGACAATCTGCCTGAGGATGGAATTGAACCTGGGTCCCTAGCGCTGTGAGGTAGCAGTGCTAACCACTTGAGCCACCGTGCTACACTTGCGAGTCTTTTCTGAACCCTTTCAGGTATAACAACAAGTTTCCTATAGCAGGGAGATGATAATTCCAAAATTGAGATTCAAGGTAAATAAACGTTAACTTGTTTTCTGAAATTAGGAAGTTTCAAGAGATTCAGTTGCAATTCAGGTCAAATGTCAGGTTGAAAATAATCAGGAATTGATTGCAAGTTGCTGACTTTAATATCATGGCCACTGACTGATCTTATGGAGAGGTTAACTTTCCTGCTCATCTATTCCATGCCTTGGCTAATAAAATGAAGTATCCCACATTAAACACTTTAACTACTTTCATAAGACCATAAGAACTAGGAGCAGGAGGAGGCCATTCGGCCCTTCGAGCCCACTCTGCCATTCAATAAGATCATGGCTGGTCTTTTCATGGACTCAGCCCCACTTACCCGCCCACTCACCGTAACCCTTAATTCCTTTAATGTTCAAAAATCTATCTCTGTTTTCCTTAAAGAACATTCAACGTAACCTCAATACTGGGCAGGGAATTCCACGGATTCGCAACCCTTTGGGTGAAGAGGTTCCCCCTCAGCTCAGTCCTAAATCTGGTCGGCCTTATTTCGTGGCTATGCCCCCTAGATCTAGATTCACTTGCCAGTGGAAACAACCTCCCTGCTAGTATCTTATCTATTCCCTTCATAATTTTATATGTCTCTATGCGATCCCTCCTCATCCTACTAAATTCCAATAAGTATAGTCCCAGTCTACTCAAACGCTCCTCAGAAGGCAACCCTCACAAGTCCGAAATCAACCTAGTGAACCTCCTCTGCACTCCCTCCAGTGCCACAGGGATCTGGGATCATGCATTCCCTCTGGATTTCTCAATATCCTACCAATTATTGTCTAATCTGTTGTCATATTTGCCCTGCCCATGCGCATTACATTACATGGTCCTTTAATTGTTACTTATTTGTTATCTGCCTGACTCTCCAGTCCATTGGTAACTTGCTGCAATCCTTAGCACTTTCCAAACCCATGACCTCTCAGCCCTTAAATCACAAGGCCAGCAGACATAGGGCAACAACACTTTTGCATGTCCCCCTTTGAGTCATGCATCATCCCGACTCAGAAATATATCACTGTTCCTTCAGCATCCAAATCCTGGAACTTTCTTCCTCAGGACATTGTGGGTATCCCTAAACTGCAAGGAACACAGTGATTCAAGAAGATCACTTACCACCATCTTTTTTATTCACTCATGGAATGTGGGCATTGCTGGTTGGGTCAATATTTCTTGTCCATCCCTAGTTCCCCCTTGAGAAGGTGGAGGTGAGCTGCTTTCTTGAATCGCTGCAGTCCACCTGTTGACCCACAATGCCCTTAGGGAGGACATTCCAAGATTTGATCCCGGCGACAGTGAAAGAATGGCAATATATTTCCAAGTCAGGGTGGTGAGTGGCTTGGAGGAGAACTTGCAGTTGGTTGTGTTCCCATGTATCTGCTGCCCTTGTCCTTCTAGATGGAAGTGGGTGGTGAGTTTGGTAGGTTGCGTCTGAGGATTTTTGGTGAACTTCTGCCGTGCATCTTTTAGATACTTCATACTGCTGCTACTGAGCGTCGATGATTGAGGGAATAGACTTTTGTGGATGTAGTGCCAACCCAGTTGGCTGCTTTGTCCTAGATGATGTCAAACTTCTTGAGTGTTGTTGGAGCTGCACCCATCCAGGCAAATGGGGAGTATTCCATCACACTCCTGACTTGGGCCTGAAAGTTGGTGGACAGGCTTTGGGGAGACAGGAGGAGAGTTAATCATTGCAGGATTCCTAACCTCTGACCTGCTCTTATAGTTATTGTATTCCATGGCTAATCCAGTTCAGTTTCTGGTCAATGGTAACCCCAGGAAGTTGTGAGATTCAGTGATGGCAATACCATTGAATGGCAAAGAGCAGTGGTTAGGTTGTCTCTTATGGGAGATGTCATTGACTGGCATTTGAGTGGTGTGAATGTTACTTGCCATATTTCACAAAATCATAGAATTACAGAAGTATTGTGCTTCAGAAGCAGGTCAGTTGGCCCATCTTGTCTTCACCATTTCTATGACTACCTTCTATTATCTCCTGCATTTTCCCAGTTCCTGAATATCTTTGCTGTCATAAAAAAAACCTCCAATTTCTTCTTCAATGCCTAGCTTGTATCTATCTATCCCATCTCCAGGCAAAACACAACCAAATCCTGGATATTGTCCTTATCTTGTTGCATTTGAACATGAACTGCTTCAGTGTCTGAGGAGTCATGAACGGTGCTGAATATTGTGCAATCATCAGTAACGTCCCCACTTCTCAGCTTATGATGGAGGGAAGGTCATTGATGAAGCAGCTGAAGATGGTTGGCCCTGACGAACTCCTGCAGAGGTGTCCTGGAGCTGAGATGACTGACCTCCAACAACCACAGCCATCTTCCTATGAGCCAGGTATGAGTCCAACCAGTGGAGAGTTTTACCCATGATTCCCATTGCCTTTGCTAGGGCTCCTTGATGCCACACTCAGTCAAATGAGGCCTTGATATTCAGGACAGTCACTCTCACCTCACCTCTCCAGGGCAATTCAATATGGAGAATCAATGCTGGTCCAGGGAGTTAATGAGAGGGTCAATATTTGCAAAGGTTCTGAACTGAATGCCCTGGGTCTCACTGGTGAGAGGTGCCAAACACTTACCACTGAGGAAATTGCTGAGCTGGGCTCTATCTTCCTGAGAGATGCTTCTGGGGACTTCCAAGGTCGGTATCGAGGGGATGGACAATGTGCAGCATCCTGTTTGAAGAGCTCCTGACAGACCTGAGTTACTCTGGTCATATCCTGTCCCCATCCCACAGCTAATCGTCACATACCCCTCCTACTTCCCCCCCACCACCACTACCCACCCCCCACCCCGTGAGCCAGTGAGGGGATCATTGCTGTTGGAATGTGCCTGAGCAGCTGCTTCAGTTTGTGAGAAGAATGAGGAGAGGGGAAGGGATTGGACAGAGGTGACTGGCTGGAAAATTCCTTTGCTTTTTGTTGAAAGGCAGCCAAGGGACAATGGGGGAGTGTGAATCCAGGCAGAAAGGAGCAGGGGAGCGGATAGATCAAGTGGCATTTAAATAAGTCAGGAGAGCCACCTTCCTCAACATTCACTTTAAAACTTTGTTTAGACCAAATCTGACTGTTCTCGCTCACTACCTCTGTCAGAATCACTCCAAAATGACTGACTCTCTCTCTCTCTCTCTATCTATCTCTTTCTCTCTGTCTCTCTTCCTCTCTCTCTCTCTCTCTATCTCTTTCTCTCTGTCTCTCTTCCTCTCTCTCTCTCTCTCTCTATCTCTTTCTCTCTGTCTCTCTTTCTCTCTCTCTATCTCTTTCTCTCTTCCTCTCTCTCTCTCTATCTCTTTCTCTCTGTCTCTCTTTCTCTCTCTCTCTATCTCTTTCTCTCTGTCTCTCTTCCTCTCTCTCTCTCTCTCTATCTCTTTCTCTCTGTCTCTCTTCCTCTCTCTCTCTCTATCTCTTTCTCTCTGTCGCTCTTCCTCTCTCTCTCTCTCTCTCTATCTATCTCTTTCTCTCTGTCTCTCTTCCTCTCTCTCTCTCTCTCTCTCTCTCTATCTATCTCTTTCTCTCTGTCTCTCTTCCTCTCTTTGTCTCTCTCTCCCTTTCTCCTTCCTCACCACCTGCTGCTGCTGCTCTGGGCTCAGCATTTCCCGACTTGACACTGCACCTTAGCCAATGGCCATCAGGATGTTCGGGGTGGGGGTCAAAGGGGAGCTGAGGGGTTACTAGCAGCTTCACAGTCTCTGGGAGCTCATTCAGATTCAGATTTATTGTCACATGTATGTGAAAAAGATGCTGTGAAAAGTATTTCTTTCATTAATTATACGCAAAGTGTTGCCACGTTCTGGCACCATCTTGAAACACTGTAAAACAAAGTAAACGCTTTTACTGCAATAGAGATTGCCTTCCTGTCTTCTTGCTCCAGCTCCACTGCTCCTCCAGTTGCTGTTTGACATCAGGCAGAGTCTCTGCAATGGGCTCCAGGGTCTCTGTAACTGGCCCTGATGTCTCTGTTACAGACCTTTGCAAGATAAGTTGACACACCTCAGACTAAACCTGCAATAGGGTTTGGATTAGGGTTAAGGTTAGAGTAAAGATTATGGTTCCAACAGCCCCTTCTTCAACATCTTCACATCCCATCCCAGCATCACAGTCTCCAACATCTTCACCCCCTGTCCCATCACCCCCTACTCCAACATCTTCACACTGTCCCATCATCCCCTGCTCCAACATCTTCACACTGTCCCATCACCCCCTACTCCAACATCTTCACACTGTCCCATCATCCCCTGCTCCAACATCTTCCCTCTGTCTCATCATCCCCTGCTCCAACATCTTAACACCCTGTCCCATCATCCCCTGCTCCAATATCTTCCCACCCTGTCCCATCATCCCCTGCTCCAACATCTTCACACGCTGTCCCATCAACCCATCCTCTAACATCTCCACACCCTGTCCCATCATCCCCTGCTCTAACATCTTCACACCCTGTCCCATCAACCCGTCCTCTAACATCTTCACACCCTGTCCCATCATCCTCTGCTCTAACATCTTCACACCCTGTCTTATCATCCCCTGCTCTAACATCTTCACACCCTGTCCTATCATCCCCTGCTCCAACATCTTCACACCCTGTCCCAACAACCCGTCTCTAACATCTTCACACTGTCCCATCATCCCCTACTCCAACATCTAGATAACACATCCTTGACTGGACACAGCAGCTTTTAGGATGCCAGTGATCGGCTGGGGGCAGACTGGCCTCTTGAAGTTGCTGCATACATAAGCGATGTCTGTCTTTTGGCAAATTTCCGGTAAGTGGTGAGTTATGCGGGGACTGCTATGTGGTAATACAGGACCAAAATGAGGGGTGCTATAGGTGTGCAATAGGTAGTTAATGAGGTGAGTTTGGTAAGATACAGTGAGAAATCTCACTGACCCTCACAGTGGGAATATCTCCGAAATACTCAACACAACTCACACTTAGCCAGAAAATGTGTAAGCTTCAGCCCTGAGTGTTGCCGCTAAGCCAAGTGTAAGTGAGGATGAATACAGGGTCAGAGAGAGTTAAGGAGCCCATGTAGAGAAATCACAAAAAGCTCATGCATGGATCCAAATATTAATCAACAAAAAAATCCTCAACAATAACCTTAACCCTTTCGGGAGAGAGAGAATAGAACATGGAACATAGACCAGTACAGTTCAGGCCCTTCAGCCCACAATGTTGTGCCAAGCATTTATCTTAAATTAAGATCAACCTAATCTACACACCCCTCAATTTACTGTCATCCATGAACTTGCCCAGCAGTCGCTTAAATGTTCCTAATGTCTCTGACTTTACTGCTACCACTGGCAGCGCATTCCACACACCCACCACCCTCTGCATAAAGAACCTATCTCTGACATCTCCCCGATAACTTCCTCCAATCACCTGAAGACTATGACCCCTCGTGACAGCCATTTCTGCCCTGGGGAAAGGTTTCTGACTCTCTACTCTATCTGTGCCCCTCAGTACATTATACACCTCTATCAAGTCACCTCTCTTCCTTCTTCTCTCCAGTGTGGAAAGCCCAAACTCACTCAACCTCTCTTCATAAGACAAGCCCTCCAATCCAGGCAGCATCCTGGTAAATCTCCTTTGCACCTTCTCTAAAGCATTTCCATCTTTCCTATAATGAGGCGACCCTAACTGGACACAATATTCCAAGTATGGTCTAACTAGGGCTCTATAGAGCTGCAGCAATATCTCTTGGCCTTAAACTCAATCCCCTGCTAATGAAAGCCAAAACAGCATTCACCTTCTTAACGTTGGGTGGCAACGTTGAGGGATCGATGGACATGGACCCCAAGATCCCACTGTTCCTCCACACTGCCAAGAATCCTGTCTTTAACATTCAGCATTCAAATTCAACCTTCCAAAATGAATCGCTTCACATTTATCCAGTTTGATCTCCATCTGCCACTTCTCAGCTCCGCTCTGCATCCTGCCAATGTCTTGTTGGAACCTGTTCAACACTGTCTACAACACCACCAGCCTTTGTGTCATCGGCAAACTTACTAACCCACCCTTCCACCTATTCATTCAAGTCACTTATAAAAACTATAAAGAGCAGAGGCCCAAGAACAGATCTCTGCAGGACACCACTGGTCACCGATCTCCAGGCAGAATACTTTCTATCTGCTACCATTTGCTGTCTTCTTTCGGCCAGCCAATTCTGTATCCAGACAGCCAGGTTTCCCTGTAGCCCATACCTCCTAATTTTCTGAATGTACCTACCGTAGGAACCTTATCAAATGCCTTATTGAAATCCATACACACCACATCCACGGTTCGACCTTCGTCAACTTGACTCGTCTCATCCTCAAAGAACTCAATAAGGATTGTGAGGCACGACCTGCCCCTCACAAAGCCATGCTGACTACCTTTACTCAAATTATGTTTTTCAAATAGTCATAAATCCAATCTCTCAGAATCCTTTCCAGTACCTTCCTTACCACAGACATAAGACTGACTGGTCTGTAATTCCCAGGGATTTCATTATCCCCTTTTCCTGAACAGAGGGACAACATTCGCCTCCTTCCAATCAGCCTGCACTACTCTCATGGAGAGTGAGGATGCAAAGATCATCACCGGAGACTCAGCAATCTCATGCCTCACTTCCTGTATAACCTTGGATATATCTGGTCTGCCCTGGAGACTTATCTATCTTGGTGTTTCCCAGAATTTCCAGCACATCTACTTCCTTAATATCAATCTGTTCAAGCCTATTAACCTGGTCCACAGTGTTCTATCAACAAGGTCCCTCTCTCTAGTGAATACTAAAGCATAACACTCATTTAGGGCCTCCCCTACCTCTTCAGACTCCAGGTACAAGTTCCTTCTACTATCCCTGATCGACCCTACCCTCTCTCTGATCATTCTCTTATTCCTCACCTACATGTAGAAGACCTTTGGGTTTTCTCTAATCCTTCCCACCACGGCTTTTTGTCTGCTCCTCCCCACCCTCCCCCGGCTCTCCTCAGTCCATTTTCGAGTTCTTTCCTAGCTACCCTGTAATCCTCTAAAGCTGTGCCAGATCCTTGCTTCCTCCACCTTACGTAAGCTTCCTTCTTCCTCATGATGAGAAGCTCCATCCAAGGCTCCTTCACCTTCCCATTCCTTGCCTGGCTCAGTGGGACAAAGTTATCCAACACTCACAACAAGTGCCCCTTAAACAGACTCCACATTTCTGTTGTGCATTTCCCATAGAATAATTGTTCCCAATTTATACTCCACAGCTCCTGTCTAATAGCAGTATAATTTCCCCTCCCCCACCTAATTACTTTCCCATATTGTCTGTTCCTATCCCGCTCCATGGCTATGGTAAAGGTGAGGCAGTTGTGGTCACTGTCACCAAAATGCTGTCCCACCGAGAGATCTGACACCTGGCCTGGCTCGATGCCTAGCACCAAATCCAATATGGCCTCCCCCTAGTCGACTTATCGACATATTGAGTCAGAAATCCATACTGGACACACCTGACAAAATTGGCTCCACCCAGACCATCTGCACTAAAGAGGTTCCAATCAGCATTGGGGAAGTTGACATCTAGGGCTGTTTTCTCTGGAGCGTCAGAGACTGAGGGGTAACCTTATAGAAGTTTATAAAATCATGAGGGGCATGCAGAGGGCATGGAGAGGGTAAATAGACAAGGGCTTTTCCCGGGGATGAGGGAGTCCAGAACTAGAGGGCACAGGTTTAAGGTGAAAGGGTAAAGATTTAAAAGGGACCTAAGGGGCAACCTTTTCACACAGAGGGTGGTACATATATGAAATGAGCTGCCAGAGGAAGTGGTGGAGCCTGGTACAATTACAGCATTTAAAAGGCATCCAGCCGGATACATAAATAGGAAGGGTTTCGAGGAACATAGGCCAAGTGCTGGCAAATGGGACTAGATTAATTTAGGATATCTGGTCGGCATGGACAGGTTGGACAGAAGTTTCTGTTTCTGCACTGTACATCTCCTTGACTCTAATACAAAGGGATGGAAGTTAATTTTCAAAACCTTGGATTAGACTCATGTGGTATAATGCACTCAGAAAGGCACCTCAGAAAGAGCAGAAAAAGCTTAAAAGAATGACAGCAGAGCTAAAAGGCTTAACTGTACGTGGACAGGGTTCGCAGATGAGACTTGCATTTCCTTAGATCAGTCATTGAAGAGTGACCTAATGAAGATGGATAAGATGATTAAAGGGTTTTAATAAGGTGCATAGAGAGCAATTATTTCCTTTGATCAGGTGAACCCAGAACAAAGCAACTTAACCTTAAAATTGGAGTTCAACAGTTCAGAGGTGATGTCAGGGAGCGGGAAGAGGAGTGGAAATCTACAAACCCTCTCTCCCATTGTCCACCCCATCCCACCCCATTGAAGCAATGGTCAACAAATAATTCCGAATATCAAAGCTGAGTCTAATCGATTTTAGTGAGTCCCATACATTAGGGTATATGGTGAAGAGGGGCAAATGGAGTTCAGATACAAATCAAAGTGAGTGGCTGGAAAACTCCGACGGCCTCCAGTGGCAAATGCTTGTTATTCTTCCAGGGGATGTGAAGGTCATGGGCAGGGCCAAAACTTATTGCCCATCCTTTGAAGGGAGTGGCTTGTGGGGCCATTACAGAAGCCGGGACAAAGAGTCAACTCCATCGCTATGGGCTGGGAGTCACATGTAGGTCAGACCAGCCAAGAACGGCAGATTTCCTTCCGATGGGAAATAGATGGATTTTTCCAGCACATGACAAAAAGAAACGAGACCATCTTTGATCTCCAGATTTTATTAATTGTATTTACAGAATTGTTAAACGGTGCCAAAGGAGGCCATTGTGCCTGCGATGACTCTATGACCTGGAGCCAATCTCCTGCCTTTCCCTCATATCCCTGCATACCACTTCTATCCAAATAACTAAGCCAATGCCCCTCTTGGATGCCTCAGTTGAAGCTGCCTCCATCACATCTCCAGGCAGTGCATTCCAGCCCCGAACTACTCGCTGGGTGGAAACGTTTTCTCACACCATTCTTGCTTCTTTTGTCACAGCTTTAAATCTCAGCCCTCTTTTACCAGTGGGAACAGCCTCTCCCTATCTACTCTATTCATGATTTTGTGAACCTCTATGAGATCTCCCCTCAGGCTTCTTCTCTCCGAGGTGAACTCTCCCAACTTCTCATTCCTGGATCCATTCTCATTTCTTAGCATCCCTAGAGTGTAGAAACAGGCCATTAGGCCCAACAAGTCCACACTGGCCCTTCGAAGAGCAACCTGCAGTAGCCTGCCAGACCTAAGTTATTAACCCTCTCGAAACCCCTCATCATGTTTTACACCTTTTTCAAATCTCCATTTAAACATCTGAGCTCTGGGGACAGAGCTAATGTTTGTCACTACCTTGTCTTGAAGAGGAGTTGCACTGAACCCGAAACATGAACCCTGATCCTCTCTCCATGGACCCTGCCAAATCTGCTGAGTTTCTCCAGCACTCTTGGCGTTGAATTTAGGCTTCCGAACATCCAGAGTACCGAACTTTGAAGGGGATATAGGGAATGCTGCTGTATAGAGTGAGTTTGAATGAGCTGGAATGCACTGACCAAAAGGGGGTCAGGAGCAAATTCAATTGGGTCTTTCAGAAGGAAATCAGAGCAATACTTGAGCAGGAGGATTTTGTCGAACAATTCCTGGCTAGACTGAGACTAGTTGATTGTTTCTGCACTGACACAGCAGGCCGAGAAACTTCTATTTCTGTGATCCTCGGTTCCATCCTTTGATTCTGCAAATGTGTTTCTTTCTAAGTAGCTCTCTCTCAGTTTTAATTGTTCCTGGCAGGAATCTATAACATGTGTTCTGCTGGTGTGCAATGAGAACAGAAAGGATTTGCAGCTAATGGAGATGTATGGTGTACAGGGCTTGGTTAGTTCAGAGGCTGGTTTGCAATGCGAAGTCACAGCAGCAGCGTGGGTACAATTCCTACTCCATCTCAACCTCTCCCCTCACCTGAGTCATGGTGACCCTCAGGTTAAACCACCTCCTCTCTCTAGTACCAGAGCAGCCCTGTGGTGAGCAATGAGACTAAACGCAATCTGACCAGGTCACTAGAGGTGGATGTTAAACACACTTTGATCAGGGCCAATGTTAGTTAAAAGTTGGTCATGTGTGACTGAGTAAGAACGCCACAGTTCGGGTCAAATGAAAATTTGCTCTTGTGCCATCTACTAGGTGCACAGCAGCAACTCAAACTCAGCGCCCGCTAACGTCCACTCCCTACACCACTGAAGCTTAGTAGCAGCAGAGTACTAACTACAAGATGCACCAAAGTCACCAAAGATCTTTAGACAACACCTTCTAAACCTATGACCTCTACCATCTAGAAAGACAACGGCAACGGATACATGGGAACACTACCACCTCCAAGCCACTTGCCATCCTGAGTTGGAAATATATTGCTATCGCTGGGTCAAAATCCTGGAAGTCTCTCCCGAATGGCATTGTGGGTCCACCTACAGCACATGGACTGCAAGAGTCCACAAAGACAACTCATTGCCACCTTCTCAAGGCTTATTAAGGATTGGCAATAAATACTGGGCAAGCCAACAATGCCCACTTCACATGAGCAAATGTTTTTAAAAAGCCAGGACTTTTAAAGATTGAACATCCAGCATTAACTACTGCTGTTGGTCATTTTGCCTCTTTAAGTTTTCTATTCCCATCAGATAGAGTCATAAAGTCAGAGAGATGTACAGCACGGAAACAGACACTTTGGTCCAACTCGTCCATACTAAAAAGATATCCCAACCCAATCTAGTCCCACCTGCCAGCACCCGGCCCATATCCCTCCAAACCCTTCCTATTCATATACCCATCCAAATGCCTCTTAAATGTTGCAATTGTACCAGCCTCCACCACTTCCTCTGGCAGCTCATTCTATACACGTAACACCCTCTGCGTGGAAAAGTTGGCCCTTAGGTCTCTCTTATATCTTTCCCCTCTCACCCTATGCCCTCTAGTTCTGGACTCCTCTACCCCTGGGAAGAGACTTTGTCTATCCATGCCCATCATGATTTTATAAATCTCTATAAGGTCACCCTCAGCCTCTAACGCTTCAAGGAAAACAGCCCCAGCCTGTTCAACCTCTGCCCATAGTTCAAATCCTCCAACCCTGGCAAAATCCTTGTAGATCTTTTCTGAACCCTTTCAAGTTTCACAACATCTTTCCGATAGGAAGGAGACCAGAATTGCACGCAATACTCCAACAGTGGGCTAACCAATGTCCTGTACAGCCGCAACATGACCTCCCAACTCCTGTACTCAATACTCTGACCAATAAAAGAAAGCATACCAAATGCCTTCTTCATTATCCTATCTACCTGCAACTCCACTTTCAAGGAGCTATGAACCTGCACTCCAAGGTCTCTTTGTTCAGCATCACTCCCTAGGACCTCACCATTAAGTGTATAAGTCCTGCTAAGAATTGCTTTCCCAAAATACAGAAGCTCGCATTTACCTGAATTAAACTCCATCTGCCACTTCTCAGTCCATTGGCCCATCTGGTCCAGATCCTGTTGTAATCTGAGGTAACCTTTCTGGCTTTCCACTAAACCTCCAATTTTGGTGTCATCTGCAAACTTACTCATAATACCTCTTATGCTCACATCCAAATCATTTATATAAATGACAAAAAGATATTCGATCCAGGCTAGTGGTGTGAACATTATTTTTAATTCACTCAGGATGAGGGCATCACTGACTCGGCCAGCATTTATTGCCCAAAGGGCAGGTAGGAAACAACCACATCGCTGTGGGTCTGGAGTCACGTGTAGGCCAGACCAGGCAAGGATGGCAATATCCTTCCCGAAATAGCATTGCTAAACCAGATGGGTTTTTCTAATAATTGACAATGGCTTCATGGTCATCATTGGACTCTTAATTCCAGATTTTTACAAAACATTCCACCATCTGTTGATGTTCAAGATCCCCAGAACATCACCTGGGTCTCTAGGTCAACACCACTAGCGACCCCATGATGATTAAAAGTAGGGCAAGGACACACTGTGGATTTTACACACTTTGTACCTCTATAACATCACAGACCTTTTAGCAAGACATCCTCGTTTCAAAATACTTATCCTTCTGGGGCTATGAGATTGTTGTTTAAGTTCTGAGGCTCATTTTGCTTCAACAACTGAAAATTCATTGAAAACTAGCTGCCCCGACCTAAGCTCTGGAATTCTATCTCTGAGTCTCTCTGCCTCCCTTGCTTCCTGCTTAAAACCCTTCTCTTTCACCAGCATTTGGTCATCTTTATCCTGCTCAGTGCTGAACTTCATTTGCTAAGTTATTTCTGTGAAGCACCTCAGGCCTTGTTAGCTGTATTGCAAACGCTATATCAATACAGGTTGCTGTTTGCACTTGGCTATCAGCATCCAAGACCAAGGAAGTCGGAGAATAGAAACACGTTTTCGAAATACAAGCAACCTGAAAGTGGCAACTGCATAGAGGGAAAATACTGCCTCCAGTCTCTCACTGGGATGTTATTGATAGCTAGTCCGTGTCACATCAATCAATAGTGTGAGGCCTCCAGAGGAGATTGATGTCACTCAAGGGGTTTTCATTTCACATTTCATGAAAAACATTCTGTCTTTACCAAAATAGTCCAATCAATACAGGTTTTCAGTGGAGCTAACAGGAATAGCTGCCTCGTCATTATTCCATCCTGACCAGCACGTTAACAATCCGAGCATGTTCTGACAGATCCTTCCAGCTCAGACCCGAGAATCATTGACTCACTCCTTCCTTATTCCTCTGGAACACTTTGAGGCCCGGAATGTGAAGTTCCCTTTTCTGCCTTTGTGCTATCGCCAATGGATCTTAAACCCACGTGGGTGACAAACGTGCATTTCGCCAAATTGAAAGGAAACAGAAGAACTGTGGGTGCCGGAAATCTGAA
Organism: Hemiscyllium ocellatum; assembly: GCF_020745735.1. Taxonomy (NCBI): domain Eukaryota; kingdom Metazoa; phylum Chordata; class Chondrichthyes; order Orectolobiformes; family Hemiscylliidae; genus Hemiscyllium; species Hemiscyllium ocellatum. The sequence continues at coordinate 127,257,323 of NC_083405.1, forward strand.
ACAAAAAACTGAAACTTCTGGTAAAGCTCAGCAGTTCTTAGCAAGTTTTGAGAAGATTTGTAGCTCATTGTAGATTGTTCCTTGAAATTTGGCATTCCAACCGGAACTCTATCAACAAACACATTGTCTTGGATCCCATTTACCACCCCCCCTGAGAAATAGAACAGGAAATGACATCCCCACAGGAAATGACATCACCGACCCAAAGAAACCCAAACGTAAGAATAGAGAGCAGGAATCATCAGCAGTGCTTCGTCCGGAGGGTCACTGAAGATGTTACCTAGAACGTTGACGAAACATCTGAAACTGAACCTTCCAGTTCAGCGAGCAGAAATACATCTAGCTCAGCAGGTCTGGCAGCATCTGGGGAGAGAAATCAGAATTAACGTTTCGGGTTCGGCGACCTGGCCCAGAAGGTTCTGATGAAGGGTGACTGGGCCTCAAACCTTAACTCTGATTTCTCTCCACAGATGCTGCCAGACCTGCTGAGCTTTACCAGCCGTTTCTGTTCTTATATGTGGTGCACCACCCTCGCTCGTCGCTCCCCCGCATATCAGAACACAGCGGTTTCATGCTTATCACCATCTGCTTTGAATTAAAATGATGGACCATTATTTCTCCAAGGAAAGTCACAAGCTCATGGTTTCCCTCAGCTCTTCATGGTCAATGGAGTATCTTGTTGAAGTGTAGTCACTGTCGTAATGTAAGAAATGCGGAAATCAGTTGGCACACAGCAAGTTCATGCACACAGCAGTTTGATAATGACCAGACCAATTGTATTGATGATGTTGGATGTATACCAGGATGCATCTTCCTTGAGATAGTATCATGGAACTTTTTATGCCAATCTTTGATAGCAAGAAAGACTTCACATTAACACTGGACCTGGAACCCCTCTGAGTTACACCGAAGTCCAGCCTATAATTTTGTTCTCAAGGCTCTGGTGTAGGATTTGCAATGCAACTTTCATGTCTAGGGGAGATAGTGGCACAGTGCCCCGGGCTAATGTTCTGAGGACAGGGGTTCAAGTCCCACCACAGTAGAAATTTGAATTCAATCCAAAATCTAGATTTTAAAAAGTCAGCTTAATGGCTTTGTTTTTTGTAAAAACCCATCTGGTTCACTAATGTCCTTTAGGGAAGGAAACTGCCATCCTTAACCGGTCAGGATTAAATGTGACTCCAGACCCACAGCAATGTGGTTGACTCTTAACTTGCCTCTGGGCAATAAATGTTGGCCTAGCCAGAGATGTCCACATCCTGTGAATTGAGTTTTTCAAAAGCATGGAGGCAGTCACACAACCAACTCTGACAGTGATTCCTATCGCCCTTCCTCTGTCTGGTTATGGATTCCTCTTGATTTTGTTTCTTTACTTTTATTCTGTTTGTCACTCCCAACCCTTTAGTTACTGTGATGCTCCTCTCTGTCACTCCTCCCTGGCTTCTATCCCCAAAAGTTTACCTTTTTCAATGATTTACACAATTCCCTTTTCAAAGTCACAACTGTGTCAACCAGCTGCTCATTCCTGACCCTCACTGAGCCTTCTCAGCCGTACAGTAAAGCCTCAAGTAGCATTTATATTTTGCTTTGATTTATTGTAGTCACGTGTACCTAAGTACAGTGCAAAGCTTTGTTTTGTGAGCAGTACAGGCAGATCATAGCAAACACGGAACATACAGAGCATCGGGTGCTTAGACAGAGAGAGGCATACGGAGTTGTGGCTGCACAGGAGGTCCACAAAGCTAGATCCAAACTGGTGATCAATCTCACCCTCAGTGCTTGAGCAGACAATCCAGGCTGATATTTCAGTGCAGTGCCAAGGGAGTGCAGTATTGTTGGAGGTACTGCTTTTTGGATTAGACATTAAATTGAGCCTATAGTTGTCTCAAGCATTCAGCTGATGGTTAACAGCTATTTGAGATTTTCCAGGCCAATGTTCAAGTCAGCATCATCCAAAATAATGTAACCAGTCATTCCTCTCCTTATCATTTGTGATGCGTAAGATGGCTGAACCTTTAGAATTAGAATTAGAATTATGCTTTTTGCCATGGGGACTCAATGTTGTATGCAGTTTTGGCCTCCTAGTCTGAGCAAGGGCATTCTTCCTATTGAGGGAGTTCCCCAGACTGATTCCCGGGTTGGCATTGAATTGAATTGAATTTATTGTCCCGTGTACCCGAAGCTTTGTCTTGTGAGCAATACAGGCAGAGTTAAGTAGCATAGATAGTAAATAATAGGTAAACAGCGGCAAAACTAAAAACACAGGTACAGACGAATGTTAAGATTTTGTGAGTCCATTCAGTATTCTAACAACAGTAGGGTAGAAACTGTTTCAAAATTGGCTGGCGTGTGTGTTCAGGCTCCTGTACCTTGTCCCCGCTAGTAGAGGGTGTAGAAAAACATTGCCAGGGTGGGGTGGATCTTTCCTTGACAGCGGGCCTGGTAGGTGGATTCTATAGATGGGAGGTTGGCCTTTGTGATTGTCCGGGCTGAGTTCACCACTCTCTGTAACCGTCTCCGATCTTGAATGCTACAGTTGCTATACCAGGTAGTGATACATCCAGACAGAATACTCACACCTATAAAAGTTGGCAAGGGTATTCGCCGTCATGCCAAATTTCCTCAGCAGGACTGATATATGAGGAAAGACTGGATTGACTGGGCTTTGTACTCGCTGGAATTAAGAAGAATGGGGTGGTGGGGGTCTCATAAAAACATATAAAATCCTGATGGAATTGCGCAGGCTAAATACAAGAAGAATGTTCCAGATGTTACGGAAGTCCAGAACTAGGGATCACAGCGAAGCATAAAGGGTAAGCCATTCAGGACTGGGATGAGGAAGAATTTCTTCACTCGGAGAGTTGTGATCCTGTGGAATTCTCTCCCACTGGAAGCTGCAGGGGCCAGTTCATTCGATATATTCAAGAGGGAGCTGGTGGCCCTTGCAGCTAAAGGGATCGGAGGGAATGGAGAGGAAGGGGGAGTGGGATACTGAGATTGTACGATCAGCCATGATCGTACTGAGTGACGGAACAGGCTTGAAGGGCTGAATGGCCTACTCCTGCATCTATTTTCTATTTGTGTAAAAGAAGAGGAGTACAGTGAAACGTGTACAATGTCGCTAACACACGGCGCCATTTTAGGTTAAAAAAAAACCTAGGCACAAAAACATAAAAATGAAACCACTTTGCAAAAGATTTATTGGCATTGAAAAAGCAGGGGGAGGGTGTCTTGAGGAAGGAAAAGGTGCTACATTATTAACTGGGCGTCCTTTGTTTATAATATATCAAACAACCTGAACTGCAGGAACCTCAACATCTTCCTCATCAGCCGATTGAGTAATACAAAGAGGGTTCGAATCAATCTTATTTTATACGCTTCAGCCACCAGCAATTTATTGGAGTCAATCTTGAATTATTCTTAATGTACGTTAAGTATAAGAAAGCTACTTGCAAGGAGGGATGGCTTAACATTAGTTGACAAAACTGAGATCTTCTTGCATGATAATAATGTGTCAGAACCGGTTAAGGAAAAAAGCATTCACGTTCTCTCTGGCTGGGGCAGAAATTACTGTTAATGCTTCTCCACAGACTATATATCCCACTGAAATGCATGATATCATGGCCCATGATATGTGGCTATAAATCCCCATCAATAGGGTTAATCTAGTGAGTACAAATGAGGCTCAAGGGGGTTAATTCATCACCAGTTGTCTCCACACTGCTTGCAGTTATAACCTTGTCCCGTTCAAGTAACCAACATTTAGCAGAGTGCAATCCAGATGAATCCTGATAAATGGATTCGCCAAGAAATTGTATGCAAATAGCATCAGAGGAAGCATGTTCCAGGCCTCAGAGGGTTAGCACAAGGCAGCAATGGAAAGGGGACATTGAAATTCAGCCCCTGAATTTAGGAGTCATTTTCCACTCCCGCCCTCCAATGGAATTAATATGCGAGGTTGCAGAAGTACAACGTCTATCCTCGCTGGAAGGGGAGAATGGGGTTTAATATTCTGCTCTTTTGGAATTGCTCTGGCATATAAACCATGGTTTCTCTGAGACACAATAACTGCATCAGGGTCTACTGCCAGTGACTGAGGTGACAGCAAGCTCAGAAAGTGTGACAGCACAGAAGGAAGCTGTTGGTCACATTGCGCTGAATCGTTTCACACATTCCTGGGCTGTGAGCATCACACTGACTGCCCATTCCTAATTACCGCTGGTGGTGAGCCACCCTCCTGAATCACTGCTGTCCCTGCACTGTCTGTACACAAGCTGTTATAGAGGAGATTCGGGTTTTGACCCAGGGATAGTGAAGGAGTGGCGCAAGTTAGGCTGATGTGTTACTTGAAGAGGCTAGTGTTTCAATGCATCTGCCGCCTTTGACATTTGAGGCATTAGGGACCTCAGATTTGGGAGGGGATGTAAAAACAGCCACGCTGCAGTGCATTTTGTGGATGGTACATACAGCTGTTACCGTGGTGGAGGGAGTGAATGTTAAAGCTGGTGGATGGAGTGCAAGTCAAACGGCTGCTCGTTTCTGAATGGTGCCTAGCTGAGAGTGGGGTGAAGGAAGCCCACAAGCAGTATTTGCTTGATGCAACTAAGGAAGATTGGAGCTTAGAGAAATTCAGCCATTGTTCAGTGTTTAATAATAAAAGCTGAAATTGTGTTGATGGTTATACGTTTAAGAACAGTCCCAGGATCACCAGATAGAATCTCAAGATCTGAGTACTCTTTGAGGCAGATCAAGTCAGAAACATTTTGAGGATATTCCAGGGTGAATCTTCATCAGTGAAAAATTGGAATCCCTTGCAATGGAAACAAAAGTTTAATAAGATTTGATGACCCACAGTGCCATTTATGTTTGGGTGGGGTCTGTCTCTTTACATCAATGAGTTGTCAGTAGGGAATTTCACAGTTTATCTGTTGTTTCAAATTTGCCTCATGCTAATCCTGAGTGTTAGAATCATAGAATCCCTACAGTATGGAAGCAGGCCATTAGAACATAGAACATAGAACATAGAAAGATACAGCGCAGTACAGGCCCTTCGGCCCTCGATGTTGCGCCGACCGAATCCTACCTAACCTACACTAGCCCAATAACTTCCAAATGCCTATCCAATGCCCGCTTAAATGACCATAAAGAAGGAGAGTTCACCACTGCTACTGGCAGGGCATTCCATGAACTCACAACCCGCTGTGTAAAGAATCTACCCCTAACATCTGTCCTATACCTACCACCCCTTAATTTAAAGCTGTGTCCCCTAGTAACACCTGACTCCATTAGCGGTAAAAGGTTCTCAGTGTCGACCCTATCTAAACCCCTAATCATCTTATACACCTCTATCAAATCTCCCCTAAACCTTCTCTTCTCCAATGAGAACAGCCCCAAGTGCCTCAGCCTTTCCTCATAAGATTTTCCTACCATTCCAGGCAACATCCTGGTAAACCTCCTCTGCACTCGTTCCAATGCCTCCACATCCTTCCTATAGTATGGCGACCAAAACTGCACACAATACTCCAGATGAGGCCGCACCAGAGTCTTATACAGTTGCAACATGACCTCAGGACTCCGGAACTCAATTCCTCTACCAATAAAGCCCAGTACACCATATGCCTTCCTCACAGCACTATTTACCTGGGTGGCAACTTTCAGAGATCTGTGTACATGGACACCAAGATCCCTCTGCTCATCCACACTACCAAGTAGCCTACCATTAGCCCAGTAATCCATCTTCTTGTTACTCCTACCAAAGTGAATGACTTCACACTTAGCTACATTGAATTCCATTTGCCACATTTCCGCCCAGCTCTGCAACTTATCTATATCCCGCTGTAACCTACCACTTCCTTCCTCACTATCCACAACTCCACCGACTTTTGTGTCATCCGCGAACTTGCTTACCCAGCTTTCAAGCCCCTCCTCTAGATCATTTATAAAGATAACAAAAAGCAATGGTCCCAAAACAGATCCTTGTGGTACACCGCTAGTAACTGCACTCCAAGATGAACATAGTCCATCAACTACTACCCTCTGTCTCCTTCCAGCTAGCCAATTCCTAATCCAAACCTCTAATGTATCCTCAATTCGGGCCATCAAGTCCACACCGACCCTCCGAAAAACATCTCACTCAAAACCACCTCACTACCCTATTCCTGCAACTCTGTATTTCCCATAGCTAATCCACCTGGCCTGCACATCCCTGGACAATTTAGTATGGCCAGTCCACCTAACCATCTTTGGATTGTGGGAAGAAACTGAAGCACACTGAGGAGACCCACACAGACACGGGGAGAGTGTGCAAACTCCACACAGACAGATGCCTGAGGTTGGAATCGAACCCGTGTCCCTGGAGCTGTGAGGCAGCAGTGCTAACCACTGAGACTTGTCACTTTTGCTTCTCTAGAGCCTCATGATACTCAGAACCAGAGTTGGGATCATTGTCAAGTGCAGGACGCTGAGAGAGACTTCTCCACACTGGAATTAGAGAAGAGGGTTATTCGATATATTTGTCTTCATTTATTCTTTCAATGAGATGGGAACATTGTTGGCAAGACCCGCATTTCATAGAATCCCTACAGTGTGGAAACTGGCCTTTTTGCCCAACAAGGTCACACTGACACTCTGAAGAGTAACCCACCCAGACCCATTCCCCTACATTTCCCCTGACCACTGCACCTAGCCTACACATCCCTGAGCACTACAGACAATTTAGCGTGGTCAATCAATTAACTTGCACATCTTTGGACTATGGGAGGAAACTGGAGCACCCAGAGGAAACCCACACAGACACAGGGAGAATGTGCAAACTCCACACGGACAGATGCCTGAGGCTGGAATCGAACCCGGTCCCTGGTGCTGTGAGGCAGCTGTGCTAACCACTGAGCCAACGTGCCGTCCACTTGTTGACCACCCATTGGGAAGCTGCCTCTTGTCCATGTCAGCTCTTTGATGGAACTGTCCAGTGAGTTCCAGTGAAAATTACTTCCAAGTTTCTGGCTTCAGAAGTTGCTTTGTTTTAATTCACTCAGTGGATGTGGAAGTCTCTGGTTGGTGCAGCAATTATTGTCTCATCCTGGTTGCCCTGAGATGGTGGTGGTCAGCTGCTTCTTGGACTGCACATAGACTTCAGAGGGTCATAGAATCCCAACAGTGTGGAAGTGGGCCATTCAGCCCATTGGGTTAACACCTACCATCCCATCCAGAGACACTACATCCCTGGGAAATTGCATTTCCCACAGCTAATCTACCCAGCTGAACACCCCTGAACACTATGGCCAATCTACCAGTGTACAGCTACACTGCGGGAGGCAACTGGAGCACCTAGAGGAAACCCATGCAGGTACGGGGAGAATGTACAAACTCCAGACAATCGCCTGAGGGTGGAATCGAACTTGGGTCCCTGATGCTGTGAGGCAGCAGTGCTCACCACTGGGCTGATGTGCCACGGTACAGAAGAAAATAAATTCGTGGGAACACTGATCCCAATTCTTTCTCCATAGCCTTGTCAAATCGCCATTTTGAATTTTAAACGTTGCTATTGAATCGGTTTCCCTCACACATTCAACCGTTGTATTCTGGGCCTTGCAGAAAAGCCCAAAAATCTCCTCGTTTTCCCAGATGAGCTTTTATTTTGTGTTTTGCCAATTATTTTCCGTTTGTGTTCTCTGGATCTGCCTGCCCTGTCGGCATAAACTGCCGAATGCTTCTTCACCTCCCTGACTCCCGTCCAATAAATCTTCCTTTAAACCCCGCAGAGAATCATCCCAGCTTCCTCCGCCTCACCGTGTGAAAGGATGGCCCTTTCACCGTGCGGGCAGCATTGTGGATAGCACTGCTGCCTCACAGCACAAGGATCCCAGGTTCTATCCCAGCCTCAGGCGACTCTCTGTGTGGAGTTTGCACATTCTCCCCGTGTCTGTGTGGGTTTGCTCTGGTTTCCTCCCACAATCCAAAGATGTGCAGGTTGGGGGGAATTGGCCATGCTAAATTGCCCATAGTGTTAGGTTCATTTGTCAGAGGGAAATGGGTCTGGGTAGGTTACTCTTCAGAGGGTCAGTGAGGACTGGTTGGGCTGAAGGGCCTGTTTCCACACTGTAGGGAATCTAATTGAACCTAATCTTTAAACCAACTGCGGTTTTATTGGTCTCTAGCTGAGGGGTGGGCTATTGTGGGTAATTCACCAAAACACAAGCCTCAGGCATAACACTGAACAAGTTGCTATCCATTGCAATGGAGGTGGGGGCAAGGAACATGAGTTAGAAGGGGCATGTAGCACACTGCTGGGCTCAGTGATTTAACATGGATATTGATTGCATGTAATAAATGTACCTCTCTAAAGGAGCTTTGAAAGGAGGAAATGACATGATGAGGAACTAATTAAGGTGATGCAATCTCACTCACAAAGAATAATTTCTTCTTACCGACACAGATGATCTAATTGAAGCTTCTCATGAGTTAATGTTTCATGAAATTATCTCGTAAGACTCCTCTGTGAGTGCCAGTTGAACAGAGGGCCAATGGCATTCGAAAAGGAATATACCGCCCTCCCTCTTAATGCCTCCCGTCTACAGACAACGTCATCTCTCTTCAGTTGCTCCAACCAGAAACATTCTCAACCCATGACATCATGACCACATTGTTTATTATTACAACAACATCTGCATTTATACAGCATCTCCAACATAATGGATGCACATTGAGACACTTTGAAGAATCGCTGCCTGACACACACGGGGGTCACCACTCACTGCACAACTGAACAGGTCTCACCATATAAACAACAGGGGCTAAAGAACGGGTCAGAGGCTAGGAATACTTCAGTGAGTAACCCACCTCCTGACTCCCCAAAGCCTGCCCATGCAAGCTGAGGCATAGCCTAGTGGTATTATCACTGGATTATTAATCCAGAAACTCGGCTAATGCTCAGGGCTTGAACCCCACCAAGGTGGGATTTGAAGTCAATTAAAAAAAAGTCAGGAATTAAGAACCTACTGGTGACCATGAAACAATTGTCACTCATGTCCTTCAAGAAGGAAACTCTTCCTTGCCTGGTCTGACCTACATGTGACTCCAGACCCACAGCAATGTGGTTAACTCTCAGTTGCCCTCTGAAATAATCAAGCAAGCCATTCAGTTGTAGGAATCACTACAAAACCCTTTCAATGGCAACTAGGGATGGTCAATAAATGCTGGCCAGCTAGCAACACTGACATTCTGCAAATGAACCAAAGGAAAGTCCGGAGTGTGATGGAATACTCCCCACTTGCCTGGATGGGTACAGCCCCAACAACACTCAAGAATCTTGACACCATCCCCAGGACAAAGCAGCCCACTTTTTTGGTACCACATCCACTCCCTTCACCAGGATACACTGTGACAGCGTAAACCATGAGACATGGGCGTAGATGTAGACCATTCAGCCCATCACGTCCACTCTGCCATTCAATGATGTCATGGATGACCTGGGAGAAAGTGAGGACGGCAGATGCTGGTGATCAGAGCAAAAGGTCTGGTGCTGGAAAAGCACAGTCAGTCAGGCAGCCTCCGAGGAATGGGAGAATCGACGTTTCGAGCATAATCTCTTCATCAGAAACGAAGTCATGGCTGACCTGATCATCCTCAACTCTACTTTCCTGCCTGTCCCGCATAACCCTTCACTCTCTTCCTGATTGAAATCCTGTCTATCTCAGCCTGGAATATTATAAGAACTGTGTCTTTTTTATTGTTGTGTTTATTTTTAAACTGTCGTCTGAAATGAGAAAGAGCTGGTTTTAAACTACTGTTTGAAAGAGTAGCTTTAGTTTTGAAGGAAGGTAGCTTGTCGCCCACTGAAGGCTTCATTTCACCAACGGCCTGAATCAGCAGCAATTGAAGCTTGAGTTGCGGATGTTTCGGGGCCGAGGGGTTACCAGAAAACAAACCATTTATTCCCCCAAAAGTAAAAAAAGAACTGCAGATGCTGCAAATCTGAAACAGAGACAGAAAGTGCTGGAGAAACTCAGCACGTCTGGCAGCATCTGCGATTTCTCTCTCCACACATGCTGCCAGACCTGCTGACGTTCTCCAGCAATTTCTGCTTTGTTTCATTTATTCCCACTCTCCATTCCCTGTTTGTCAACCAATTCTCGATCCATGCCAATGCATTGCCCCTTATCCCATGTGCTTTAACTTTACCCAATAGCTTCTTTAAAGGGACCTTAGCAAAGCTCTCTGAAAGTCCAAATATATCCATATCCACTGATTCTTCCTTATCTTATTCCACTAATTACATCTTCAAACCTCCAGCATGTTCGTTAATAACGATATTCCTTTGATAAACCTGGCATTGGCCAATCCTGTTAATGCTTTCCAAATCTTAGCCTTTTGTGATAGACTCTCGCATAGCTCAAACATGAGCTCATACAAGACCATTGTTTGTACAAAACCTTTCAACCCTATGACCTCTGCCATCTAGAAGGATAAGGCCACCAGATACATGGGACAACCTACACCTGTAATTTTCTCTCCGAGCCAGGTATCGTTCTGGCTTGGGTTTGGAATGTGCTGCCTAAGGAGCCTCAGTGAATTTCTGCCGTGCATCTTCTAGATAGCACACACTGCTGCTCCTGAGTGTCAGTGGTGGAGAGAGTGGATACTTGTGGATGGAGTGCCAATGCAGTAGGGTGCTTTGTCTTGGAGTGCTTCTTGAGTGCTATTGGAGCTGCACCCCTCCAGGTAAGTGGGGAGTATTCCATCACACTCCTGCCTTGTGCTTTGTAGGCTTTGGGGAGTCCAGAGGTGAGCTACTTGCTGCAGTATTCCTAGCTTTGGACCTGCTCTTGTACCTACTGTATTTGGAAGGCTAATTCAGTTCAGATTCTGGTCAATGGTAACCCCTAGGATGGGGGAGTTGAGTTAGCCAAGGGACATTATCATTAGACAATTAATCCAGAGACCCAAATCAGTTCCTGGGGAGCTGGGTTTGAATCCCACCATGGCAATTGATGGAATTTGAATTCAATAAAAAAATTTAGTGTCTAATGATGACCGTGACACCATTGTTGATTCCTGGGTTAAAAAACTATCTCGTTTGTAAGTGTCCCTTAAGGAAGGAAATCTGCTGACTTTACCTGTTCTTAACCACATGTAACTCGTAACTACCACTAGGGCAATTAGGGATGGAGAATAAATGCTGGCCGAGGAAGTAGCGACTATATCACATGAATGAAGTAAAAACAAAATTCAGTGGTGGTAAATCCCATTGAAGGTCAAGGGACAGTAGTAGATTCAAAGTCATTAATGTGCTTGTTTCTGATTTCCAGCATCCACAGGTTTCTGGTGTATTTTTTTTTGTCTGACATTGGTTAGATTGTGTCTTACTGGAGATGGTCATTGCCTGGCATTTGGGTGGCGCAAATGTCACTTGCCACTTGTCAGCCCCCAAAGCCTGGATAATGTGCTGCATTTGAACGGAGCAGACTGTCTGTCTAAACCAACTGAGCTAACCAATCCCAGTGCAGTACAGCAGTGTGTGAGCGCACATGAATAAGTGGCTGTGAGAGTTTGAGGAGACCGTGAAAAGTTGTTGCAAAAGAATGCAAATCCATGAGCTTACACTTCAATTGGCCCAGGACTCTCACAATGTGCCTTTCTCAGAAGGCTCATTTCAGATGTCCCCTGGCTGACCTCTGCTGCTTTGGCAGTTCTCCAGGGGGTAGGTGCAGAGGACAGCAAATGGGACTGGCAGCCTGGATTGCATTGTAGTAGCCGCCACCCTGCCGAGTAGCAGCCAGGTCTGCCCTTCCCCACCACACAGCCAGAGAAGGAAGGCTTCAGTCTGAACTGAGGCCCAGGCTGGTGGGCGTTGGCATGGTAACCAACCATTTCCAGCACATTCCACCACATGTTCAGTCAGAGAATCATCCACCAAAATATCCCAACTCATCCAATCTCCTTTCACATTGTTATTGTGTATGGATTCCTCACTCTCTCTCTCTCTCTCTCTCTCTCTCTCTATCTTGTTTCATTGCCCTCCATTCTCTCTTTCTCTCACTCGCTGTCTCAGCCTAATCCAAAGGCAAAACACATCTTGCTCCTTCCAATTCCTGCACCGGTTTACATGGGTGTCAGGAAACTGGGCAGACTTGATCTTTCTTTCCAAGAAATGGGAGGAAGGTGGGAAAGAGGGAGGGTTGCAAGAAGGATGGATGGAAGGGAGGAAGCAGTGAGGAGGGAGCGAAGGAGGATGTGGGGAAAATTGGTGTGAAAGGGGAACCAGGAGGGAAGGAAGGAATGTGAGGAATACAGGGAGCACTGAATGAGGGGTGAGCAGGAAGGGATGAATAAAGTCTACAATCACAGCACATCCAAAGTTGATCATGTTGATAAAGTAGATTGCGATTAAAGCAGTTTATGTCTGTGCACATTATATCCAGTTGTTAGATGTAAATATTACTTGAAAACAAACAAGGTTTCTTGAATTTTTTCATCTTGCACTTATTGGGATCAATTCAAGGGAATGCATATACTGCATGAGAAGAGAGTGCTGATTGGTTGGCAACTAGTTTATGATTTGTAGAGGGGTTGCCATAGAGAATGAATCCATCAATTCTGATTGACAGTTAACTACCAGGCTTGCTGTAGGTCTTAAACCAGACAGGTTGACTCTGAGTGGTCAGGGCATTAAGCTGAGAAATGAACCCGTCATTTTATCCTGTCCAGCTGAAACAGGAGCAGCACAGATACACGTTGTCTCTGTCTACAAATTGCAGGGCCTTGTAGATTAACAAATGTTGCTTCCAGTAAGGGTGCCACGCTATGAGCTCAATTAGTAATCTGAAATTGATTGACAGTATGATTCCTCACTGTAAGGCTATAAAACAGGAGTAGGCCATTCAGCCCCTTGAGCCTGCTCCACCATTCAATAGGATCATGGCTGATCCAACATCCCTCACATCCACTTTTTTGTCTTTGCCCTGTAACCCTTGATTCCCCGACTGATCAAGAATCTTTCTATCCTGGCTTTAAAGCCACAAGGACTCTGCCCCAACCGCTCTCTGTGGCAAGGAGTTCCAAAGACTCACAACCCTCTGAGAGAAGACATTTGTCCCCATCTCCATCTTAAGTTGATGCCCCATTATTCTGAGACTGTACCCTCTGGTCCTAGACTCTCCCATGAGGTGAACCATCCTCTCAGCATTGATCCTGTCATGCTCCTTAAGAGTCCGATATGTTTCACTGAGATCCCCTCTCATTTTCCTAAACCCCGATGAGTGAAGTTCCTACTTGTTTAGCTTTTGTTCCTAAGACAGTCCCTTCATACCAGGCATCAATCCAAGTGAATCTTCACTGAACTACCTCCAAAGCAATGAGAACTTACCTTAAACAAAAAGAAGATAAACTGCTCACAGTACTCCCGATGTAGTCTCACCAACACCTTGTATAGTTGAAGGAAAATCTCCCTACTCTTACAATCCAACCCCCTTCAGGGTCAACTCCTCCTAAGGGTCAACATTCCCTGACCCTTCCTGATTACCTGCTGCACCTGTGTGCTAGCTGTGTGTTTCTTGCACCAGTTGCTCTCAAGTCCCTTTGTGTTGCAGTTTATTTTCTCAATATTCCATTCATTTGTTCTCCCCTCCAAAATGAACAACATTTTCCTCCATTTGCCAACTTTTTGCTCCCTTACTAAACTCTCACCCAGCAAGTATTATCCAGTTGTAGTATCACATCTAAGAGCAGTAGATGTGGTATGTATGGACTTTAGCCAGGCGTTTGATAAGGTTTCCCATGGTAGGCTCATTCAGAAAGTAAGGAGGCATGGGATACAGGGAAATCTGGCTGTCTGGATACAGAATTGGCTGGCCCAGAGAAACAGAGGGTGGTTGTAGATGGAAAGTATTCAGCCTGGAGCGTGATGACCAGCTGGTCTTCTTCAGGGATTTATCCTGGGACCTTTGCTCTTTGTGATTTTTATAAATGACGTGGATAAGGAAGTGGAAGGGTGGGTTAGTAAATTTGCCGATGACACAAAGGTCGGTGAAGCTGTGGATAGTGTGGAGGTCTGCTGTAGGTTGCAATGAGACATTGACAGGATGCAGAACTGGGCTGAAAAGTGGCAGACGGAGGACAACCTGGACAAGTGTAAAGTCATTCACTTTGGAAGGTCGAATTTGAATGCAGAATAGAGTTAAAGGCAGAATTCTTGGCAATGTGGAGGAACAGAGGGATCTTGGGGTCCATGTCTATAGATCCCTCAAAGTTGCCACCCAAGTTGATCGGGTTGTTAAGAAGGCAATTGAGTTTAACAGCTGTGAGGTGATGCTGCAGCTCTATAGAGCCCTGGTTTGACCACACTTGGAATATTGTGTTCAGTTCTGGTCACCTCATTACAGGAAGGATGTGGAAACTTTAGAGAGGGTGCAGAGGAGGTTTACCAGGATGCTGCCTGGTCTGGAGGGCACGTCTTGTGAAGAAAGGTTGAGGGAGCCAGGGCTTTCCGCATTGGAGTGAGGAAGGATGAGAGGTGACTTGACCGAGGTGATCAAGATGATGAGAGGCGTAGATGGAACCAGAGATATTTTCCCAAGGCGGAAAGGGCTGTCACAAGGGGGCATAATTCTAAGGTAATTTGAGGAAGGTTTAGGGGAGATGTCAGAGGTATGCTCTGCACTCAGAGAGTGGTGGGTGTGTGGAATACACTACCAGCGGTCGTAGTACAGTCAGAGACATGAGGGACATTTAAGCGACTCTCGGATAGCACAAGAAAGATAGTACAATGAAGGGTGTGTAGGTTAGTCTGATCTTAGAGTAGGATAAAAGGCTGGCACAACATCAAGGGCAGAAGGGCCTGTACTGTGCTGTACTGAACTGTTCTATGTTCTATGTAATGCATTCCAATACGTGTGTATGTATGTGAGTGTGCATCTGTATGTGAGTATGTATGTGTGTGAGTGTGTGTGAGCATGTGTGTGTCAGTATGTGTGTGCGTGAGTGTGTGAATGTGTATGCATGAGTGTGCGAGTGTGTGTGCGTGTGTGTGTGCGTGTGTGTGTGTGTGTGTGTGTGCGTGTGTGTTTGTGTGTGTGAGTGTGTGCTAGCTCCTGCTAAGTTACAGCTTTGATGACCTCGGATATGAACTTTTGTCGACTCTCGCTCTACATTCCTTCATCAGAGACGGTTTGTTCATCCTCTTCAAAACAGCTCTTGAAGCCCTCCCTCCCCCTTGCTCCCTCTATAGTGCCCTTGCCTGCATTGTCTACATATCTTGTTGCGGACAGACAAAGACAGCTGGCCTGTACATTCCAGCCTGCAGATGGGAGGCCGGGGATACAAACTGAACTGTGCCTGAAGCTTACAATGCCCTTCTGGATGACAGTGCCTGATGATCATCTTTTATTTATCCAGGGAATCACCATCAAAGAAAGAAAGAAGAAAGAAAGAACATTTACAGCCCAGGAACAGGCCCTTCGGCCCTCCAAGCCTGAGCTGATCCAAATCGACTGTCTAAACCTGTCGCCCAATTCCTAAGCATCTGTATCCCCCTGTTCCCCACCTACTCATGCATCTGTCCAGATGCATCTTAAATGAATCTACCATGCCTGCCTCTACCACTGCTGCTGGCAACGCTCTCCAGACACCCACCACCCTCTGTGTGAAGTACTTGCCGCGTGTATCCCCCTTAAATATTTCACCTCTCATCTTGAAAGCGTGACCTCTCGTTATTGAATCCCTCACTGTGGGAAAAAGCTTATCTCTATCTCCCCTGTCTATACCCTTCATGATTTTGTCAACATCAATCACGATCCCCCTCAATCTCCTTTTTTCTGATGAAAACAATTCTAACCTACTCAACCTCTCTTCATAGTTAGCTCCTTTGATACCAGACAACATCCTCGTAAACCTTCTCTGCACCCTCTCCAAAGTGTCCACATTCTTTTGGTAATGTGGCGACCAGAAATCAGTATTCTAAATGTGGCCGAACCAAATCTTGCACAATTTTAACATGACCTACCAGCTCTTATACTCAATACCCCGTCCGATGAAGGCAAGGATACTATATGTCTTCTTGACCACTCTACCCACCTGTGCAGCCACCTTCAGGATACAATGGACCTGAACACCCAGATCTCTCTGCTTATCAACTTTTCCCAAGGCTCTTCCATTTATAGTATAGTTTGCTCAAGAATTACACCTTCCAAAATGCATTACCTCACATTTGTCTGGATTGAATTCCATCTGCCACTTCCCAACCCAACTCTCCAGTCTATCTATATTCTCCTGTATTCTTTGACAGTCCCCTATGCTTTCTGCTACTCCACCAGTCAAGCCCAGTGTTGGCGGTCCATCCCTAAATGCCCTGAGATAGCGCTGGTGAGCCATGTTCTCATTCTGCTGCTGTCCGTGCAGTTAAGGGACTCCCCCAGTGCTGTTAGCCAGGATATTAAGCTGGTGATGGTGAAGGGAGCCCATATGATTGGTATCCCTGTCCACCACATTCAACATTCATTGTACTCACCACCGACACACAGCAGCAGTGGGGTGCACCATCTACAGTGCAATAGGTGGTCAAGATTCCTTCATCACCACCTTCCAAATCCATGACCTTGACCATCTAGAAGGACAAGAGCAGCAGATGAATGGAAAAGCCAGCTCTTGCAAGTCCCCCTTGAAGCCACACGTCACAACGACATGGAGACTAAGCACGGCACAAAGATATTAATACAGGGAGGTCAGACATCAACCGCAACAGGAGGGACTTTTCTTTAATTCACTCATGGGATGTAGGCACCACCGGCCTGGCCAGTATTCATCGCTTGCCCCTTGAGAAGGTGGTGGTGAGCTGCCTTCTTGAACCGCTGTGTTCCACAATGTCTTTAGGGAGGGAATTCCAGGATTTTGATCCAGTGATGTATTTCCAAGTCAGCATGGTGTGTGGCTGGGAGGGGGCCTTGCAGGGGGTGGTGTTCCCATGTATCTGCTGCCCTTGTCCTTCTAGATGCAAGTGGTCCATCTGACTGAGGAAAAGCACATATGCACAGTCACTGAGAACTTCGAGCCGGATTGCACTGGTCCTTTCAGCTCTCGTCCACTCCTTTGATCCAAGCATTAGCCACAGCTGAGATGGTGATTGCCCTGTGTTCTAAAATACCCTCTGATCCTGTATCCATTCAATGCCTGCAGTTTGAATCCTATCTCTTTGCTAATGCAAGCTAATGATTCATTTTGCCTTTTAAAGTCTGCCATATGAGATTAAAGGTGGATGATTGAGAGGGTGGAAAACATTTGCCTAAAGGTGCAAGGGAGGAGCAAAGAACTTCTGGGAAGGTTTTAAGTGGGTGAGATCTAAACCCGAGACCCTACACTGTACGGCGTCCCTCCCAACCACCTCCTCTAACCTTACTAAAGAGTCTGTAAACTCGGTAAGTTTTCAGGTTTCTCTTTTTTATTCTTCTCTTCCTTCATTTAGTTCTGTGCGGGCTTTCAGAGTAGCGGGATATGGATGAGAGGGAGTTGCATGTTCCTCCTGCAGAATGTGTCAGCTGAGAGACACTTCATGTGTCTCTGTCGACAACACCTGCGGGAAGTTTGGGCTGAGGTTAGAAATAGGAAAGGTGAGGTCACCCTGTTAGGTGTTTTCTACAGGCCTCCTAATAGTCCTAGAGAAGTAGAGGATAATATTGCGAGGATGATTCAGGAAAAGAGTGAAGGTAGCAGGGTGGTTGTTATGGGGGACTTTAACTTCCCAGATATTGACTGGGAGAGCTATAGCTCGAGTTCATTAGATGGGTCGGTGTTTGTACAATGTGTGCAGGAGGGTTTCCTGACACAATATGTCGACAGGCCAACAAGAGGGGAGGCTATATTGGATTTGGTTCTAGGTAATGAACCAGGCCAGGTGTTAGACTTGGAGGTAGGTGAGCACTTCGGGGACAGTGACCACAACTCGGTGACTTTTACTTTAGTGATGGAGAGGGATAATCGTGCGCCGCAGGGCAAGAGCTATAGCTGGGGGCAGGGAAATTATGATGCAGTGAGGCATGACTTAGGATGTGTGGATTGGAAAAACAGGCTTCAAGAGAAGAACACTAATGAGATGTGGGGATTGTTCAAGGAGCAGCTACTGCGTGTCCTCGATAGGTATGTACCAGTCAGGCATGGTGTAAAGGGCCTTGTGAGGCAGCCGTGGTTTAGTAAGGAATTGGAGTCCCTTGTGAAAGGGAAGAAGGCGGCATATGTAAAGATGAGGCGTGAAGGTTCAGTAGGGGCGATTGAGAGTTATAAGGTAGCCAGGAAGGAGCTAAAGAGGGAGCTAAGAGAAGCGAGAAGGGGACATGAAAAGTCTTTAGCTGGTAGGATTAGGGAAAACCCAAAGGCTTTCTATAGGTATGTCAAGAATAAAAGGATGACTAGGGTAGGTATCGGTCCAGTCAAGGATAGTAGTGGGAAGTTGTGTGTGGAGGCGGAGGAGATTGGAGAGACATTAAATCAGTACTTTTCATCAGTATTCACTCAGGAACAGGACACTGTTGCTGATGTGAATATGGAATCACAAATAATTAGAATGGATGCCCTGGAAATATGCAGGGAAGAGGTTTTGGGAATATTGGAAAGGATGAATATAGATAAGTCTCCTGGGCCTGATGGCATTTACCCCAGGATCCTATGGGAAGCTAGGGAGGAGATAGCAGAGCCATTGGCCTGGATTTTTATGTCGTCATTGTCAACGGGAATAGTACCAGAGGACTGGAGGATAGCGAATGTGGTCCCATTGTTCAAGAAAGGGAGTAGGGATAGCCCTAGTAACTATAGGCCAGTGAGTCTGACTTCAGTGGTGGGCAAAGTCTTAGAGAGAATGGTAAGGGATAAGATTTATGAACATCTGGGTAGGAATAACGTGATCAGGGATAGCCAGCATGGTTTTGTGAAGGGCAGGTCATGCCTCACAAACCTTATTGAGTTCTTTGAGAAGGTGACTAAGGAAGTGGACGAGGGTAAAGCAGTAGATGTTGTGTATATGGATTTTAGTAAGGCGTTCGATAAGGTTCCCCATGGTAGGCTAATGCTAAAACTTCGGAGGTATGGCATTGAGGATACATTAGAGGTTTGGATTAGGAATTGGCTGGCTGGAAGGAGACAGAGGTTAGTAGTTGATGGATTATGTTCATCTTGGAGCGCAGTTACTAGCGGTGTACCACAAGGATCTGTTTTGGGACCATTGCTTTTTGTTATCTTTATAAATGATCTAGAGGAAGGACTTGAAAGCTGGGTAAGCAAGTTTGCGGATGACACAAAAGTCGGTGGAGTTGTGGATAGTGAGGAAGGAAGTGGTAGGTTACAGCGGGATATAGATAAGTTGCAGAGCTGGGCGGAAATGTGGCAAATGGAATTCAATGTAGCAAAGTGCGAAGTCGTTCACTTTGGTAGGAATAACAAGATGATGGATTACTGGGCTAATGGTAGGCTACTTGGTAGTGTGGATGAGCAGAGGGATCTTGGTGTCCATGTACACAGATCTCTGAAAGTTGCCACCCAGGTAAATAGTGCTGTGAGGAAGGCATATGGTGTACTGGGCTTTATTGGCAGAGGAATTGAGTTCCGGAGTCCTGAGGTCATGTTGCAGTTGTATAAGACTCTGGTGAGGCCTCATCTGGAGTATTGTGTGCAGTTTTGGTCGCCATACTATAGGAAGGACGTGGAAGCTTTAGAACGAGTGCAGAGGATGTTTACCAGGATGTTGCCTGGAATGGTAGGAAAATCTTATGAGGAAAGGCTGAGGCACTTGGGGCTGTTCTCATTGGAGAAGAGAAGGTTTAGGGGAGATCTGATAGAAGTGTATAAGATGATTAGGGGTTTAGATAGGGTAGATACTAAGAACCTTTTACCGCTAATGGAGTCAGGTGTTACTAGGGGACATAGCTTTAAATTAAGGGGTGGTAGGTATAGGACAGATGTTAGGGGTAGATTCTTCACACAGCGGGTTGTGAGTTCATGGAATGCCCTGCCCGTATCAGTGGTGAACTCTCCTTCTTTATGGTCATTTAAGCGGGCATTGGATAGGCATTTGGAAGTTATTGGGCTAGTATAGGTTAGGTAGGATTCGGTCGGCGCAACATCGAGGGCCGAAGGGCCTGTACTGCGCTGTATCCTTCTATGTAAGTGCACCCAATTCCAGCTCCTCGAGTTAGGGAACTGAGCTGGAGCTGGATGAACTACAGATCATCCGGGAGGCTGAGTGGGAAATTGGGAGGATGTCCAGGGAGGTGGTCACTCCCCAGACACAGGATAAGGACAGCTGGGTTACTGTCAGGTGGAGGAAAGGGAACTGACGGTCAGAGCAGGGATCCCCTGTGGCCGTTCCCCTCAGCAATAAGCATACCGTTTTGGATACTGCTGGTGGGAACTGCCTGCCAGGGGAAAGCCATAGTTGTCAGGTCTCTGGCACTGAACCTGGCACTGTGGCTCAGAAGAGAAGAGGGGCAAATAGAAAAGCGCTAGTGGTAGGGGACTCAATAGTTAGACGGATTGACAGGAGATTTTGTGGTCAGGAACGGGACACCCGGAAGGTATGTTGCTTCCCCAGTGCCAGGGTCCGGGATGTCGTCGATCGGGTTTACAGGATTCTGAAGGGGGAGGGTGAGCAGCCAGTAATCGTGGTACAATATTGGCACCAATGATATAGCAGGAAAGGGATAGAGGATCTGAAAAGTGACTACAGAGAGTTAGGTTGGAAGCTGAAGAGCAGGACGGGTAGAGTAGTGATCTCAGGTTTGCTACTGGTGCCACGGGATAGTAAGATGAGGAACAGTCAGCAAATGCAGCTTAACACGTGGCTGCGAGGCTGGTGCAGGAGGGAGGGCTTCAGATACCTAGACCACTGGGATACGTTCTGGGGAAGTGGGACTTGTACATGAAGGATGAGTTGCACCTGAACTTGAGGGGCTCAAATGTCCTGGGTGGGAAATTTGCTCATGTGATTCATGTGAAACTAGTTTAAACTGGCAGGGGAGTGGGAATCAGAGCCACATGTCTGAGAGGGGGTCAGTTGCAGATGGGGCTGTGACAGGATGTATTGAATCTATCGGGAAGGTTTCTCATCAGATGAAACAAAGGAATCAGTTAACGTGTGTCTGCTTTAATGCAAGGAGTGTCCGAAATAAGAGTGACGAACTTAGAGCATGGATCAGTACTTGGGGCTACGACATTGTGGCCATAATGGAGACGTGGGTTTCACAGGGGCAGGAATGTTGCTTGCTGTTCCAGAGTTTAGAATGTTTAAAAAGAACAGGGCGGGTGGAAAAAGAGGAGGGGGTGTAGCATTGCTAATCAGAGGGTGGACCACAGCTACAGAAACAAAGGTTGTTGAGGAAGGTTTGCCTGCTGAGTCAGTATGGGTGGAAGTTAGGAACAGCAAGGGAACAGCCACCGCATTGGGGGTTTCCTACAGACCACCTAATAGCAGTAGAGAGAGTGAAGATCTCATGGCCAGGCAGATTCTGATAAAAATGCACAAGTAGCAGGGTTGTTGTTATGGGTGATTTTAACTTAGCCAATATCGAGTGGAACCTCCTGAGTGCAGATGGTTTGGATGGAACCGTTTTTGTCAGGTGTATTCAGGAGGGTTTCCTTACTCGGTATGTAGACAGACCGACGAGGGGAGAGGCCATTTTGGATTTGATGCTCGTGGTGGGAGAGCACTTTGGTGACAGTGATCACAACTGCCTCACATTTACCATAGCCTTGGAGAGTGAAAGGAACAGTTACCGAGGGAAGATATTTAATTGGGGAAAAGGAAATTATGACGCTATCAGACAGGAGTTGGGAAGTACAGACCGGGAGCAATTGTTCCACAGAAAGGGCACAGCAGACATGTGGAGACTATTTAAGGAGCAGTTGTTGCGGGTGATGCACGAATTTGTTTCTCTGAGACAGGTAAGAAGGGGTAAGACTAAGGAACCTTGGATGAAGAGAACAGAGGAACTTCTCACCAAAAGGAAGAAGACAGCTTACGTAAGGTGGAGGAAGCAAGGATCTAGCACAGCTTTAGAGGATTACAGGCTTGCTAGAAAGGAGCTCAGAAATGGACGAGGAGAGCCAGGAGGGGGCACAAAAAAGGCTTGGCAAGAAGGATTAGGGAGAACCCAAAGGCATTTTACTCATACGTGAGGAATAAGAGAATGAGTTTTTGCTTCGGTTTTCACCAAGGAAAGGGACCTTGTTGTGAATGAAAACTTAGAGGAGCTGGAATACAGGCTTGTCCAGATGAAGATTGATGAAGTTGATGAGCTGGAAATTTTGGAAAACATGAAGATTGATAAGTCCCCAGGGCCAGACCGGATTTATCCTAGGTTGCTCCGGGAAGCGAGAAAGGAGGTTGCTGAGCCGCTGGCGAGGATATTTGCCTCCATACTCTCAACAGGAGTGGTACCAGAGGATTGGAAGGAGGCGAATGTTGTTCCACTTTTCAAGAAGGGTAATAGGGAAATCCCTGGCAATTACAGACCAGTCAGTCGCACGTCTGTGGTCAGCAAAGTTTTGGAAAGAATTCTGAGGGATAGGATTTCTGACTATTTGGAAAAGCATAGCAGATGCATGGCAGATGCAGTTTAATGTGGATAAATGTATGGTTATCCACTTTGGTGGCAAGAGCAGGAAGGCAGATTATTACCTCAATGGAATCAATTTAGGTAAAGGGACAGTACAAAGAGATCTGGGTGTTCTTGTACACCAGTCAATGAAGGTAAGCATGCAGGTACAGCAGGTAGTGAAGAAGGCTAATAGCACGCTGGCCTTCATAACAAGAGGGATTGAGTATAGAAGCAAAGAGGTTCTTCTGCAGCTGTACAGGGCCCTGGTGAGACCACACCTGGACTATTGTGTGCAGTTCTGGTCTCCAAATTTGAGGAAAGACATTCTGGCTATTGAGGGAGTGCAGCGTTGGTTCACGAGGTCAATTCCTGGAATGGTGGGACTACCTTACGCTGAAAGACTGGAGCGACTGGGCTTATATACCCTTGAGTTTAGAAGACTGAGTGAGGATCTGATTGAGACATATAAGATTATTAAAGGATTGGACACTCTGGAGGCAGGAAACATGTTTCCGCTGATGGGTGAGTGCCGAACCAGAGGATATAGCTTTTAGATACAGGGTAGACCATTTAGGACAGAGATGAGGAGAAACTTCTTCACCCAGAGAGTAGTGGGTGTGTGGAATGCTCTGCCCCAGAGGGCAGTGGAGGCCCAGTCTCTGGATTCATTTAAGAAAGAGTTGGATAGAGTTCTCAAGGATAGTGGAATCAAGGGTTATGGAGATAAGGCAGGAACAGGATACTGATTAAGGATGATCAGCCATGATCATATCGAATGGTGGTCCAGGCTTGAAAGGCAGAATGGCCTACTCCTGCACGTATTGTCTATTGTCTATTGTCATAGCATGATTAAAGGCAGTCAGCATGGCTTAGTGAGGGGCAGGTCATGTCTCACAAATCTTATTGAGTTCTTTGAGAAAGTGTCACGACAGGTCAACGAAGGTCGAGCAGTGAATGTGGTGTATATGGACTTCAGCAAGGCATTTGATAAGGTTCCCCATGGTAGGCTCATTCATAAAGTCAGGAAGTATGGGATACAGGGAGATTTGGCTATCTGGATTCAGAATTGGTTGGCTGACAGAAGGCAGAGAGAGGTTGTAGATGGAGAACATTCTGCCTGGAGGTCAATGTTGAGTGGGGTCCCGCAGGGCTCTGTACTTGGGCCTCTGCTCTTTGTTGTTTTCATAAATGACTTGGATGAGGAGGTTGAGGGGTGGGTTAGTAAATTTGCAGATGACACAAAGGTTGGAAGCGCCATTGGTAGTATAGAGGGCTACTGCAGGCTGCAGTGCGATATAGACAGGATGCAGAGCTGGGCTGAGAAATGGCAAATGGAGTTCAACCTGGATAAATGCAAAGTGGTGCATTTTGGAAGGTTGAACTCAAATGCTGAATATAGGATGAAAGACAGGATTCTTGGCAGTGTGGAGGAACAGAGGGATCTGGGTGTGCAAGTACATAGATCCCTCACAGTTGCCACCCAAGTTGATAGGGTTATTCAGAAAGCATATGATGTTTTGGCTTTCATTAACAGGGGGATCGAGTTTAAGAGCCACAGCTACAGCTCTACAAGTACCTGGTGAGACCACACTTGGAATATTGTGTCCAGTTCTGGTCGTCCCATTATAGGAAAGATACAGAGGCTTTGGAGAGGATGCAAAGAAGGTTTACCAGGATGCTGCCTGGACTGGAGGGCTTGCTTTATGAAGAAAGGTTGACTAAGCTCGGACTTTTCTCTCTGGAGAGGAGGAGGAAGAGAGGAGACCTGATTGAGGTGAACGAAATAATGACAGGAATTGATAGAGTCAATAGCCAGAGACTTTTCCCCAGGGCAGGATTGACAGGTACGAGAAGTCATAGTTTGAAGATATGAGGAGGATGGTATAGAGGAGACGTCAGAGGTAGGTTCTTTACGCAGAGAGTTGTGAATGCATGGTATGTGTTACCAGCTGTGGTGGTGGAAGCAGAGTCATTGGGGACACTTAAGCGATTACTGGACATGCACATGGATAGCAGTGAGTTAAGGGGTGCGTAAGTTAGGTTATTATATTTTACATTAGGATTAAACCTCAGCACAACATGGTGGGCCAAAGGGCCAGTTCTGCGCTGTATTTTTCTGTATTCTATGAAAGAAGCAAGTTACAGCAGATGCTGGAATCTGTCCTGAAAACAAAAAAGTGCTAGAGATCACAGTTGGTCAGGCAGCATCCATGGAGAGAGAGCAAGCTAACACTTCGAGTCTCAATGACTCTTCATCAGAGCTGACATGAGCGGAAGAGTCATTGAGACTTGAAACGTTAGCTTGTTCTCTCTCCACGGCTGCTGCCTGACCTGCTGTGATCTCCAGCATTTGTTGTTTGAATAGAAGGGAAGGAAGTGGGAGCAGGCACTCGT